>NW_025721152.1:300000-575003 GCF_922984935.1 Meles meles
GATCTCTCACTCCACGGCTGGGACGAAGCCGCGAATGGTGCCGTTGTCGCCGGGACGGTCGGGGGACTCGTGGCGCGGGACTCAGTGTTCCCCATGGGGAGGCCCCCAGGCTCAGGCCCCTGGCAACGGAAGGCTGAGCAAACAGGCCCGGGCCCGGGCCCGGGTTTCGGGGCTGCCCGGCCCCAGCTGCCGGCGCCAGGGAGGGGACCCCCGGAGGCTGAGGAGCGGGAGGCGTCGGCCTCCCCGGTGCACGCCTCCCGCAGTTCCTCCTGGCGGTGCCGGAACGCGACGACACGCGATCCCGGACAGGGCCCCGAGGGGGCGGCCCTGGGGCCCTGTGGTGCCCGAAGTGTGTTCGCCGGGGTTTTTCCGGCCAATTCTCACGAGCGTTCTGCCCAAATCGGGATCGATTTGGGCAGAACGCTCGTGAGAATTGGCCGGCGTTGGGCAGCCCTGGTCAGCGCCCAGTTCCGCGTGGAGCAGGGCCCTTTCTCGCTCGGGGCATGTCGCGGCCACCCGGAAAACGAGCCGCGACGATGGGGCGCGGCCGGCGGACCGGCGCCGGGGAGGTTTCCCCGAGCAGAGTGGATGGAGGCGCCGTGGCCGGGCGTCCGCCTCCGCCGTGGCGGGCGGCCGGGGCGCCCGTGGAGGGGCCTGGCCTCTGTGGGGAAACGGATTGTTCTCTCACTCCACGGCTGGGACGAAGCCGCGAATGGTGCCGTTGTCTCCGGGACGGTCGGGGGACACGTGGCGCGGGACTCAGTGTTCCCCATGGGGAGGCCCCCAGGCTCAGGCCCCTGGCAATGGAAGGCTGAGCAAGCAGGCCCGGTTCCGGGCCCGGCTTTCGGGGCTGCCCGGCCCTAGCTGCCGGCGCAAGGGAGGGGACCCCCGGAGGCTGAGGAGCGGGAGGCGTCGGCCTCCCCGGTGCACACCTCCCACAGCTCCTCCTGGCGGTGCCGGAACGCGACGACACGCGATCCCGGACAGGGCCCCGGGGGGGCGACCTGCCGCCCTGTGGTGCCCGAAGTGTGTTCGCCGGGCTTTTTCCGGCCAATTCTCACGAGCGTTCTGCCCAAATCGGGATCGATTTGGGCAGAACGCTCGTGAGAATTGGCCGGCGTTGGGCAGCCCTGGTCAGCGCCCAGTTCCGCGTGGAGCAGGGCCCTTTCTCGCTCGGGGCATGTCGCGGACACCCGGAAAACGAGCCGCGACGATGGGGCGCGGCCGGCGGCCCCGGCGCCGGGGAGGTTTCCCCGAGCAGAGTGGATGGAGGCGCCGTGGCCGGGCGTCCGCCTCCGCCGTGGCGGGCGGCCGGGGCGCCCGTGGAGGGGGCTGGCCTCTGTGGGGAAACGGATTGTTCTCTCACTCCACGGCTGGGACGAAGCCGCGAATGGTGCCGTTGTCTCCGGGACGGTCGGGGGACTCGTGGCGCGGGACTCAGGGTTCCCCATGGGGAGGCCCCAAGGCTCAGGCCCCTGGCAACGGAAGGCTGAGCAAGCAGGCACGGTTCCGGACCAGGCTTTCGGGGCTGCCCGGCCCCAGCTGCCGGCGCCAGGGAGGGGACCCCCGGAGGCTGAGGAGCGGGAGGCGTCGGCCTCCCCTGTGCACGCCTCCCGCAGCTCCTCCTGGCGGTGCCGGAATGCGACGACACGCGATCCCGGACAGGGCCCCGGGGGGGCGGCCCTGCGGCCCTGTGGTGCCCGAAGTGTGTTCGCCGGGCTTTTTCCGGCCAATTCTCACGAGCGTTCTGCCCAAATCGGGATCGATTTGGGCAGAACGCTCGTGAGAATTGGCCGGCGTTGGGCAGCCCTGGTCAGCGCCCAGTTCCGCGTGGAGCAGGGCCCTTTCTCGCTCGGGGCATGTCGAGGCCACCCGGAAAATGAGCCGCGACGATGGGGCGCGGCCGGCGGACCCGGCGCCGGGGAGGTTTCCCCGAGCAGAGTGGATGGAGGCGCCGAAGCCGGGCGTCCGCCTCCGCCGTGGCGGGCGGCCGGGGCGCCCGTGGAGGGGGCTGGCCTCTGTGGGGAAACGGATTGATCTCTCACTCCACGGCTGGGACGAAGCAGCGAATGGTGCCGTTGTCGCCGGGACGGTCGGGGGACTCCTGGCGCGGGACCTAGGGTTCCCCATGGGGAGGCCCCCAGGCTCAGGCCCCTGGCAACGGAAGACTGAGCAAGCAGGCCCGGGCCCGGGCCCGGCTTTCGGGGCTGCCCGGCCCCAGCTGCCGGCGCCAGGGAGGGGACCCCTGGAGGCTGAGGAGCGGGAGGCGTCGGCCTCCCCGGTGCACGCCTCCCGCAGCTCCTCCTGGCGGTGCCGGAACGCGACGACACGCGATCCCGGACAGGGCCCCGGGGGGGCGGCCCTGCGGCCCTGTGGTGCCCGAAGTGTGTTCGCCGGGCTTTTTCCGGCCAATTCTCACGAGCGTTCTGCCCAAATCGGGATCGATTTGGGCAGAACGCTCGTGAGAATTGGCCGGCGTTGGGCAGCCCTGGTCATCGCCCAGTTCCGCGTGGAGCAGGGCCCTTTCTCGCTCGGGGCATGTCGCGGCCACCCGGAAAACGAGCCGCGACGATGGGGCGCGGCCGGCGGCCCCGGCGCCGGGGAGGTTTCCCCGAGCAGAGTGAATGGAGGCGCCGTGGCCGGGCGTCCGCCTCCGCCGTGGTGGGCGGCCGGGGCGCCCGTGGAGGGGGCTGGCCTCTGTGGGGAAACGGATTGATCTCTCACTCCACGGCTGGGACGAAGCCGCGAATGGTGCCGTTGTCGCCGGGACGGACGGGGGACTCGTGTCGCGGGATTTAGGGTTCCCCATGGGGAGGCCCCCAGGCTCAGGCCCCTGGCAACGGAAGACTGAGCAAACAGGCCCGGTTCCGGGCCCGGCTTTCGGGGCTGCCCGGCCCCAGCTGCCGGCGCCAGGGAGGGGACCCCGGAGCCTGAAGAGCGGGAGGCGTCGGCCTCCCCGGTACACGCCTCCCGCAGCTCCTCCTGGCGGTGCCGGAACGCGACGACACGCGATCCCGGACAGGGCCCCGGGGGTTCGGCCCTGCGGCCCTGTGGTGCCCGAAGTGTGTTCGCCGGGTTTTTTCCGGCCAATTCTCACGAGCGTTCTGCTCAAATCGGGATCGATTTGGGCAGAACGCTCGTGAGAATTGGCCGGCGTTGGGCAGCCCTGGTCAGCGCCCAGTTCCGCGTGGTGCAGGGCCCTTTCTCGCTCGGGGCATGTCGCGGCCACCCGGAAAACGAGCCGAGACGATGGGGCGCGGCCGGCGGCCCCGGCGCCGGGGAGGTTTCCCCGAGCAGAGTGAATGGAGGCGCCGTGGCCGGGCGTCCGCCTCCGTCGTGGTGGGCGGCCGGGGCGCCCGTGGAGGGGGCTGGCCTCTGTGGGGAAACGGATTGATCTCTCACTCCACGGCTGGGACGAAGCCGCGAATGGTGCCGTTGTCGCCGGGACGGTCGGGGGACTCGTGTCGCGGGATTTAGGGTTCCCCATGGGGAGGCCCCCAGGCTCAGGCCCCTGGCAACGGAAGACTGAGCAAACAGGCCCGGTTCCGGGCCCGGCTTTCGGGGCTGCCCGGCCCCAGCTGCCGGCGCCAGGGAGGGGACCCCGGAGCCTTAGGAGCGGGAGGCGTCGGCCTCCCCGGTGCACCCCTCCCGCAGCTCCTCCTGGCGGAGCCAGAACGCGACGACACACGATCCCGGACAGGGCCCCGGGGGGGCGGCCCTGCGGCCCTGTGGTGCCCGAAGTGTGTTCGCCGGGCTTTTTCCGGCCAATTCTCACGAGCGTTCTGCCCAAATCGGGATCGATTTGGGCAGAACGCTTGTGAGAATTGGCCGGCGTTGGGCAGCCCTGGTCAGCGCCCAGTTCCGCGAGGAGCAGGGCCCTTTCTCGCTCGGGGCATGTCGCGGCCACCCGGAAAACGAGCCGCGACGATGGGGCGCGGCCGGCGGCCCCGGCGCCGGGGAGGTTTCCCCGAGCAGAGTGGATGGAGGCGCCGTGGCCGGGCGTCCGCCTCCGCCGTGGCGGGCGGCCGGGGCGCCCGTGGAGGGGGCTGGCCTCTATGGGGAAACGGATTGTTCTCTCACTCCACGGCTGGGACGAAGCCGCGAATGGTGCCGTTGTCTCCGGGACGGTCGGGGGACTCGTGGCGCGGGACTCAGGGTTCCCCATGGGGAGGCCCCCAGGCTCAGGCCCCTGGCAACGGAAGGCTGAGCAAGCAGGCCCGGTTCCGGGCCCGGCTTTCGGGGCTGCCCGGCCCCAGCTGCCAGCGCCAGGGAGGGGACCCCCGGAGGCTGAGGAGCGGGAGGCGTCGGCCTCCCCGGTGCACGCCTCCCGCAGCTCCTCCTGGCGGTGCCGGAACGCGACGACACGCGATCCCGGACAGGGCCCCGGGGGGGCGGCCCGTCGGCCCTGTGGTGCCCGAAGTGTGTTCGCCGGGCTTTTTCCGGCCAATTCTCACGAGCGTTCTGCCCAAATCGGGATCGATTTGGGCAGAACGCTCGTGAGAATTGGCCGGCGTTGGGCAGCCCTGGTAGCGCCCAGTTCCGCGTGGAGCAGGGCCCTTTCTCGCTCGGGGCATGTCGCGGCCACCCGGAAAACGAGCTGCGACGATGGGGCGCGGCCGGCGGCCCCGGCGCCGGGGAGGTTTCCCCGAGCAGAATGGATGGAGGCGCCGTGGCCGGGCGTCCGCCTCCGCCGTGGCGGGCGGCCGTGGCGCCCGTGGAGGGGCCTGGCCTCTGTGGGGAAACGGATTGTTCTCTCACTCCACGGCTGGGACGAAGCCGCGAATGGTGCCGTTGTCTCCGGGACGGTCGGGGGACTCGTGGCGCGGGACTCAGTGTTCCCTATGGGGAGGCCCCCAGGCTCAGGCCCCTGGCAACGGAAGGCTGAGCAAGCAGGCCCGGGCCCGGGCCCGGCTTTCGGGGCTACCCGGCCCTAGCTGCCGGCGCAAGGGAGGGGACCCCCAGAGGCTGAGGAGCGGGAGGCGTCGGCCTCCCCGGTGCACGCCTCCCGCAGATCCTCCTGGCGGTGCCGGAACGCGACGACACGCGATCCCGGACAGGGCCCCGGGGGGGCGACCTGCCGCCCTGTGGTGCCCGAAGTGTGTTCGCCGGGCTTTTTCCGGCCAATTCTCACGAGCGTTCTGCCCAAATCGGGATCGATTTGGGCAGAACGCTCGTGAGAATTGGCCGGCGTTGGGCAGCCCTGGTCAGCGCCCAGTTCTGCGTGGAGCAGGGCCCTTTCTCGCTCGGGGCATGTCGCGGCCACCCGGAAAACGAGCCGCGACGATGGGGCGCGGCCGGCGGACCCGGCGCCGGGGAGGTTTCCCCGAGCAGAGTGGATGGAGGCGCCGTGGCCGGGCGTCCGCTTCCGCCGTGGCGGGCGGCCGGGGCGCCCGTGGAGGGGGCTGGCCTCTGTGGGGAAACGGATTGTTCTCTCACTCCATGGCTGGGACGAAGCCGAGAATGGTGCCGTTGTCTCCGGGACGGTCGGGGGACTCGTGGCGCGGGACTCAGGGTTCCCCATGGGGAGGCCCCCAGGCTCAGGCCACTGGCAACGGAAGGCTGAGCAAGCAGGTCCGGGCCCGGGCCCGGCTTTCGGGGCTGCCCGGCCCCAGCTGCCGGCGCCAGGGAGTGGACCTCCGGAGGCTGAGGAGCGGGAGGCGTCGGCCTCCCCGGTGCACGCCTCCCGCAGCTCCTCCTGGCGGTGCCGGAACGCGATGACACGCGATCCCGGACAGGGCCCCGGGGGGGCGGCCCTGCGGCCCTGTGGTGCCCGAAGTGTGTTCGCCGGGTTTTTCCGGCCAATTCTCACGAGCGTTCTGCCCAAATCGGGATCGATTTGGGCAGAACGCTCGTGAGAATTGGCCGGCGTTGGGCAGCCCTGGTCAGCGCCCAGTTCCGCGTGGAGCAGGGCCCTTTCTCGCTCGGGGCATGTCGCGGCCACCCGGAAAACGAGCCGCGACGATGGGGCGCGGCCGGCGGCCCCGGAGCCGGGGAGGTTTCCCCGAGCAGAGTGGATGGAGGCGCCGTGGCCGGGCGTCCGCCTCCGCCGTGGCGGGCGGCCGGGGCGCCCGTTGAGGGGGCTGGCCTCTGTGGGGAAACGGATTGATCTCTCACTCCACGGCTGGGACGAAGCCGCGAATGGTGCCGTTGTCGCCGGGACGGTCGGGGGACTCGTGGCGCGGGACTCAGGGTTCCCCATGGGGAGGCCCCCAGGCTCAGGCCCCTGGCAACGGAAGGCTGAGCAAGCAGGCCCGGTTCCGGGCCCGGCTTTCGGGGCTGCCCGGCCCCAGCTGCCAGCGCCAGGGAGGGGACCCCCAGAGGCTGAGGAGCGGGAGGCGTCGGCCTCCCCGGTGCACGCCTCCCGCAGCTCCTCCTGGCGGTGCCGGAACGCGACGACACGCGATCCCGGACAGGGCCCCGGGGGGGCGGCCCTGCGGCCCTGTGGTGCCCGAAGTGTGTTCGCCGGGCTTTTTCCGGCCAATTCTCACGAGCGTTCTGCCCAAATCGGGATCGATTTGGGCAGAACGCTCGTGAGAATTGGCCGGCGTTGGGCAGCCCTGGTCAGCGCCCAGTTCCGCGTGGAGCAGGGCCCTTTCTCGCTCGGGGCATGTCGCGGCCACCCGGAAAACGAGCCGCGACGATGGGGCGCGGCCGGCGGCCCCGGCGCCGGGGAGGTTTCCCCGAGCAGAGTGGATGGAGGTGCCGTGGCCGGGCGTCCGCCTCCGCCGTGGCGGGCGGCCGGGGCGCCCGTGGAGGGGGCTGGCCTCTGTGGGGAAACGGATTGATCTCTCACTCCACGGCTGGGACGAAGCCGCGAATGGTGCCGTTGTCGCCGGGACGGTCGGGGGACTCGTGGCGCGGGATTTAGGGTTCCCCATGGGGTGGCCCCCAGGCTCAGGCCCCTGGCAACGGAAGACAGAGCAAACAGGCCCGGTTCCGGGCCCGGCTTTCGGGGCTGCCCGGCCCCAGCTGCCGGCGCCAGGGAGGGGACCCCGGAGCCTGATGAGCGGGAGGCGTCGGCCTCCCCGTTACACGCCTCCCGCAGCTCCTCCTGGCGGTGCCGGAACGCGATAACACGCGATCCCGCACAGGGCCCCGTGGGGGGGGCCCTGCGGCCCTGTGGTGCCCGAAGTGTGTTCGCCGGGGTTTTTCCGGCCAATTCTCACGAGCGTTCTGCCCAAATCGGGATCGATTTGGGCAGAACGCTCGTGAGAATTGGCCGGCGTTGGGCAGCCCTGGTCAGCGCCCAGTTCCGCGTGGAGCAGGGCCCTTTCTCGCTCGGGGCATGTCGCGGCCACCCGGAAAACGAGCCGCGACGATGGGGCGCGGCCGGCGGCCCCGGCGCCGGGGAGGTTTCCCCGAGCAGAGTGGATGGAGGCGCCGTGGCCGGGCGTCCGCCTCCGCCGTGGCAGGCGGCCGGGGCGCCCGTGGAGGGGGCTGGCCTCTGTGGGGAAACGGATTGTTCTCTCACACCACGGCTGGGACGAAGCCGCGAATGGTGCCGTTGTCTCCGGGACGGTCGGGGAACTCGTGGCGCGGGACTCAGGGTTCCCCATGGGGAGGCCCCAAGGCTCAGGCCCCTGGCAACGGAAGGCTGAGCAAGCAGGCCCGGTTCCGGGCCCGGCTTTCGGGGCTGCCCGGCCCCAGCTGCCGGCGCCAGGGAGGGGACCCCCAGAGGCTGAGGAGCGGGAGGCTTCGGCCTCCCCGGTGCACGCCTCCCGCAGCTCCTCCTGGCGGTGCCGGAACGCGACGACACGCGATCCCGGACAGGGCCCCGGGGGGGCGGCCCTGCGGCCCTGTGGTGCCCGAAGTGTTTTCGCCGGGCTTTTTCCGGCCAATTCTCACGAGCGTTCTGCCCAAATCGGGATCGATTTGGGCAGAACGCTCGTGAGAATTGGCCGGCGTTGGGCAGCCCTGGTCAGCGCCCAGTTCCGCGTGGAGCAGGGCCCTTTCTCGCTCGGGGCATGTCGCGGCCTCCCGGAATACGAGCCGCGACGATGGGGCGCGGCCGGCGGCCCCGTCGCCGGGGAGGTTTCCCCGAGCAGAGTGGATGGAGGCGCCGTGGCCGGGCGTCCGCCTCCGCCGTGGCGGGCGGCCGGGGCGCCCGTGGAGGGGGCTGGCCTCTGTGGGGAAACGGATTGATCTCTCACTCCACGGCTGGGACGAAGCCGCGAATGGTGCAGTTGTCGCCGGGACGGTCGGGGGACTCGTGGCGCGGGACTCAGGGTTCCCCAAGGGGAGGCCCCCAGGCTCAGGCCCCTGGCAACCGAAGGCTGAGCAAGCAGGCCCTGTTCCGGGCCCGGCTTTCGGGGCTGCCCGGCCCCAGCTGCCGGCGCCAGGGCAGGGACCCCCGGAGGCTGAGGAGCGGGAGGCGTCGGCCTCCCCGGTACACGCCTACCGCAGCTCCTCCTGGCGGTGCCGGAACGCGACGACACGCGATCCCGGACAGGGCCCCGGGGGGGGGGCCCTGCGGCCCTGTGGTTCCCGAAGTGTGTTCGCCGGGCTTTTTCCGGCCAATTCTCACGAGCGTTCTGCGCAACTCGGGATCGATTTGGGCAGAACGCTCGTGAGCATTGGCCGGCGTTGGGCAGCCCTGGTCAGCGCCCAGTTCCGCGTGGAGCAGGGCCCTTTCTCGCTCGGGGCATGTCGCGGCCACCCGGAAAACGATCCGCGACGATGGGGCGCGGCCGGCGGCCCCGGCGCCGGGGAGGTTTCCCCGAGCAGAGTGGATGGAGGCGCCATGGCCGGGCGTCCGCCTCCGCCGTGACGGGCGCCCGGGTCGCCCGTGGAGGGGGCTTGCCTCTGTGGGGAAACGGATTGATCTCTCACTCCACGGCTGGGACGAAGCCGCGAATGGTGCCGTTGTCGCCGGGACGGTCGGGGGACTCGTGGCGCGGGACTCAGTGTTCCCCATGGGGAGGCCCCCAGGCTCAGGCCCCTGGCAACGGAAGGCCGAGCAAACAGGACCGGGCCCGGGCCCGGCTTTCGGGGCTGCCCGGCCCCAGCTGCCGGCGCCAGGGAGGGGACCCCCGGAGGCTGAGGAGCGGGAGGCGTCGGCCTCCACGGTGCACGCCTCCCGCAGCTCCTCCTGGCGTTGCCGGAACGCGACGACACGCGAATGCGGACAGGGCCCCGGGGGGGCGTCCCTGTGGCCCTGTGGTTCCCGAAGTGTGTTCGCCGGGCTTTTTTCGGCCAATTCTCACGAGCGTTCTGCCCAAATCGGGATCGATTTGGGCAGAACGCTCGTGAGAATTGGCCGGCTTTGGGCAGCCCTGGTCAGCGCCCAGTTCCGCGTGGAGCAGGGCCCTTTCTCGCTCGGGGCATGTCGCGGCCACCCGGAAAACGAGCCGCGACGATGGGGCGCGGCCGGCGGCCCCGGCGCCGGGGAGGTTTCCCCGAGCAGAGTGGATGGAGGCGCCGTGGCCGGGCGTCCGCGTCCGCCGTGGCGGGCGGCAGGGGCGCCCGTGGAGGGGGCTGGCCTCTGTGGGGAAACGGATTTATCTCTCACTCCACGGCTGGGACGAAGCCGCGAATGGTGCCGTTGTCGCCGGGACGGTCGGGGGACTCGTGGCGCGGGACTCAGTGTTCCCCATGGGGAGGACCCCAGGCTCAGGCCCCTGGCAACGGAAGGCCGAGCAAACAGGACCGGGCCCGGGCCCGGCTTTCGGGGCTGCCCGGCCCCAGCTGCCGGCGCCAGGGAGGGGACCCCCGGAGGCTGAGGAGCGGGAGGCGTCGGCCTCCCCGGTGCACGCCTCCCGCAGCTCCTCCTGGCGGTGCCGGAACGCGACGACACGCGATCCCGGACAGGGCCCCGGGGGGGCGGCCCTGCGGCCCTGTGGTGCCCGAAGTGTGTTCGCCGGGCTTTTTCCGGCCAATTCTCACGAGCGTTCTGCCAAATCGATTTGGGCAGAACGCTCGTGAGAATTGGCCGGCGTTGGGCAGCCCTGGTCAGCGCCCAGTTCCGCGTGGAGCAGGGCCCTTTCTCGCTCGGGGCATGTCGCGGCCACCCGGAAAACGAGCCGCGACGATGGGGCGCGGCCGGTGGCCCCGGCGCCGGGGAGGTTTCCCCAGGAAGAGTGGATGGAGGCGCCGTGGCCGGGCGTCCGCCTCCGCCGTGGCGGGCGGCCGGGGCGCCCGTTGAGGGGGCTGGCCTCTGTGGGGAAACGGATTGATCTCTCACTCCACGGCTGGGACGAAGCCGCGAATGGTGCCGTTGTCGCCGGGACGGTCGTGGGACTCGTGGCGCGGGACTCAGGGTTCCCCATGGGGAGGCCCCCAGGCTCAGGCCCCTGGCAACGGAAGACTGAGCAAACAGGCCCGGTTCCGGGCCCGGCTTTCGGGGCTGCGCGGCCCCAGCTGCCGGCGCCAGGGAGGGGACCCCCGGAGGCTGAGGAGCGGGAGGCGTCGGCCTCCCCGGTGCACGCCTCCCGCAGCTCCTCCTGGCGGAGCCGGAACGCGACGACACGCGATCCCGGACAGGGCCCCGGGGGTTCGGCCCTGCGGCCCTGTGGTGCCCGAAGTGGGTTCGACGGGTTTTTCCGGCCAATTCTCACGAGCGTTCTGCCCAAATCGGGATCGATTTGGTCAGAACGCTCGTGAGAATTGGCCGGCGTTGGGCAGCCCTGGTCAGCGCCCAGTTCCGCGTGGAGCAGGGCCCTTTCTCGCTCGGGGCATGTCGCGGCCACCGGGAAAACGAGCCGCGACGATGGGGCGCGGCCTGCGGCCCCGGCGCCGGGGAGGTTTCCCCGAGCAGAGTGGATGGAGGCGCCGTGGCCGGGCGTCCGCCTCCGCCGTGGCGGACGGCCGGGGCGCCAGTGGAGGGGGCTGGCCTCTGTGGGGAAACGGATTGATCTCTCACTCCACGGCTGGGACGAAGCCGCGAATGGTGCCGTTGTCGCTGGGACGGTCGGGGGACTCGTGGCGCGGGACTCAGTGTTGCCCATGGGGAGGCCCCCAGGCTCAGGCCCCTGGCAACGGAAGGCTGAGCAAACAGGCCCGGGCTCGGGCCCGGCTTTCGGGGCTGCCCTGCCCCAGCTGCCGGCGCCAGGGAGGGGACCCCTGGAGGCTGAGGAGCGGGAGGCGTCGGCCTCCCCGGTGCACGCCTCCCGCAGCTCCTCCTGGCGGTGCCGGAACGCGACGACACGCGATCCCGGACAGGGCCCCAGGGGGGCGGCCCTGCGGCCCTGTGGTGCCCGAAGTGTGTTCGCCGGGCTTTTTCCGGCCAATTCTCACGAGCGTTCTGCCCAAATAGGGATCGATTTGGGCAGAACGCTCGTGAGAATTGGCCGGCGTTGGGCAGCCCTGGTCAGCGCCCAGTTCCGCGTGGAGCAGGGCCCTTTCTCGCTCGGGGCATGTCGCGGCCTCCCGCAAAACGAGCCGCGACGATGGGGCGCGGCCGGCGGCCCCGGCGCCGGGGAGGTTTCCCCGAGCAGAGTGGATGGAGGCGCCGTAGCCGGGCGTCCGCCTCCGCCGTGGCGGGCGGCCGGGGCGCCCGTGGAGGGGGCTGGCCTCTGTGGGGAAACGGATTGATCTCTCACTCCACGGCTGGGACGAAGCCGCGAATGGTGCCGTTGTCGCCGGGACGGTCGGGGGACTCGTGGCGCGGGACTCAGTGTTCCCCATGGGGAGGCCCCCAGGCTCAGGCCCCTGGCAACGGAAGGCCGAGCAAACAGGCCCGGGCCCGGGCCCGGCTTTCGGGGCTGCCCGGCCCCAGCTGCCGGCGCCAGGGAGGGGACCCCCGGAGGCTGAGGAGCGGGAGGCGTCGGCCTCCCCGGTGCACGCCTACCACAGCTCCTCCTGGCGGTGCCGGAACGCGACGACACGCGATCCCGGACAGGGCCCCGGGGGGGCGGCCCTGCGGCCCTGTGGTGCCCGAAGTGTGTTCGCCGGGCTTTTTCCGGCCAATTCTCACGAGCGTTCTGCCCAAATCGGGATCGATTTGGGCAGAACGCTCGTGAGAATTGGCCGGCGTTGGGCAGCCCTGGTCAGGGCCCAGTTCCGCGTGGAGCAGGGCCCTTTCTCGCTCGGGGCATGTCGCGGCCACCCGGAAAACGAGCCGCGACGATGGGGCGCGGCCGGCGGCCCCGGCGCCGGGGAGGTTTCCCCGAGCAGAGTGGATGGAGGCGCCGTGGCCGGGCGTCCGCCTCCGCCGTGGCGGGCGGCCGGGTCGCCCGTGGAGGGGGCTGGCCTCTGTGGGGAAACGGATTGATCTCTCACTCCACGGCTGGGACGAAGCCGCGAATGGTGCCGTTGTCGCCGGGACGGTCGGGGGACTCGTGGCGCGGGACTCAGTGTTCCCCAAGGGGAGGCCCCAAGGCTCAGGCCCCTGGCAACGGAAGGCTGAGCAAGCAGGCCCGGTTCCGGGCCCGGCTTTCGGGGCTGCCCGGCCCCAGCTGCCGGCGCCAGGGCGGGGACCCCGGAGCCTGAGGAGCGGGAGGCGTCGGCCTCCCCGGTACACGCCTCCCGCAGCTCCTCCTGGCGGTGCCGGAACGCGACGAAACGCGATCCCGGACAGGGCCCCGGGGGGGCGGCCCTGCGGCCCTGTGGTGCCCGAAGTGTGTTCGCCGGGCTTTTTCCGGCCAATTCTCACGAGCGTTCTGCCCAAATCGGGATCGATTTGGGCAGAACGCTCGTGAGAATTGGCCGGCGTTGGGCAGCCCTGGTCAGCGCCCAGTTCCGCGTGGAGCAGGGGCCTTTCTCGCTCGGGGCATGTCGCGGCCACCCGGAAAACGAGCCGCGACGATGGGTCGCGGCCGGCGGACCCGGCGCCGGGGAGGTTTCCCCGAGCAGAGTGGATGGAGGCGCCGTGGCCGGGCGTCCGCCTCCGCCGTGGCGGGCGGCCGGGGCGCCCGTGGAGGGGGCTGGCCTCTGTGGGGAAACGGATTGATCTCTCACTCCACGGCTGGGACGAAGCCGCGAATGGTGCCGTTGTCGCCGGGACGGTCGGGGGACTCGTGGCGCGGGACTCAGTGTTCCCCATGGGGAGGCCCCCAGGCTCAGGCCCCTGGCAACGGAAGGCTGAGCAAACAGGCCCGGGCCCGGGCCCGGGTTTCGGGGCTGCCCGGCCCCAGCTGCCGGCGCCAGGGAGGGGACCCCCGGAGGCTGAGGAGCGGGAGGCGTCGGCCTCCCCGGTGCACGCCTCCCGCAGTTCCTCCTGGCGGTGCCGGAACGCGACGACACGCGATCCCGGACAGGGCCCCGAGGGGGCGGCCCTGGGGCCCTGTGGTGCCCGAAGTGTGTTCGCCGGGGTTTTTCCGGCCAATTCTCACGAGCGTTCTGCCCAAATCGGGATCGATTTGGGCAGAACGCTCGTGAGAATTGGCCGGCGTTGGGCAGCCCTGGTCAGCGCCCAGTTCCGCGTGGAGCAGGGCCCTTTCTCGCTCGGGGCATGTCGCGGCCACCCGGAAAACGAGCCGCGACGATGGGGCGCGGCCGGCGGACCGGCGCCGGGGAGGTTTCCCCGAGCAGAGTGGATGGAGGCGCCGTGGCCGGGCGTCCGCCTCCGCCGTGGCGGGCGGCCGGGGCGCCCGTGGAGGGGCCTGGCCTCTGTGGGGAAACGGATTGTTCTCTCACTCCACGGCTGGGACGAAGCCGCGAATGGTGCCGTTGTCTCCGGGACGGTCGGGGGACACGTGGCGCGGGACTCAGTGTTCCCCATGGGGAGGCCCCCAGGCTCAGGCCCCTGGCAATGGAAGGCTGAGCAAGCAGGCCCGGTTCCGGGCCCGGCTTTCGGGGCTGCCCGGCCCTAGCTGCCGGCGCAAGGGAGGGGACCCCCGGAGGCTGAGGAGCGGGAGGCGTCGGCCTCCCCGGTGCACACCTCCCACAGCTCCTCCTGGCGGTGCCGGAACGCGACGACACGCGATCCCGGACAGGGCCCCGGGGGGGCGACCTGCCGCCCTGTGGTGCCCGAAGTGTGTTCGCCGGGCTTTTTCCGGCCAATTCTCACGAGCGTTCTGCCCAAATCGGGATCGATTTGGGCAGAACGCTCGTGAGAATTGGCCGGCGTTGGGCAGCCCTGGTCAGCGCCCAGTTCCGCGTGGAGCAGGGCCCTTTCTCGCTCGGGGCATGTCGCGGACACCCGGAAAACGAGCCGCGACGATGGGGCGCGGCCGGCGGCCCCGGCGCCGGGGAGGTTTCCCCGAGCAGAGTGGATGGAGGCGCCGTGGCCGGGCGTCCGCCTCCGCCGTGGCGGGCGGCCGGGGCGCCCGTGGAGGGGGCTGGCCTCTGTGGGGAAACGGATTGTTCTCTCACTCCATGGCTGGGACGAAGCCGCGAATGGTGCCGTTGTCTCCGGGACGGTCGGGGGACTCGTGGCGCGGGACTCAGGGTTCCCCATGGGGAGGCCCCAAGGCTCAGGCCCCTGGCAACGGAAGGCTGAGCAAGCAGGCACGGTTCCGGACCAGGCTTTCGGGGCTGCCCGGCCCCAGCTGCCGGCGCCAGGGAGGGGACCCCCGGAGGCTGAGGAGCGGGAGGCGTCGGCCTCCCCTGTGCACGCCTCCCGCAGCTCCTCCTGGCGGTGCCGGAATGCGACGACACGCGATCCCGGACAGGGCCCCGGGGGGGCGGCCCTGCGGCCCTGTGGTGCCCGAAGTGTGTTCGCCGGGCTTTTTCCGGCCAATTCTCACGAGCGTTCTGCCCAAATCGGGATCGATTTGGGCAGAACGCTCGTGAGAATTGGCCGGCGTTGGGCAGCCCTGGTCAGCGCCCAGTTCCGCGTGGAGCAGGGCCCTTTCTCGCTCGGGGCATGTCGAGGCCACCCGGAAAATGAACCGCGACGATGGGGCGCGGCCGGCGGACCCGGCGCCGGGGAGGTTTCCCCGAGCAGAGTGGATGGAGGCGCCGAAGCCGGGCGTCCGCCTCCGCCGTGGCGGGCGGCCGGGGCGCCCGTGGAGGGGGCTGGCCTCTGTGGGGAAACGGATTGATCTCTCACTCCACGGCTGGGACGAAGCAGCGAATGGTGCCGTTGTCGCCGGGACGGTCGGGGGACTCCTGGCGCGGGACCTAGGGTTCCCCATGGGGAGGCCCCCAGGCTCAGGCCCCTGGCAACGGAAGGCTGAGCAAGCAGGCACGGTTCCGGACCAGGCTTTCGGGGCTGCCCGGCCCCAGCTGCCGGCGCCAGGGAGGGGACCCCTGGAGGCTGAGGAGCGGGAGGCGTCGGCCTCCCCGGTGCACGCCTCCCGCAGCTCCTCCTGGCGGTGCCGGAACGCGACGACACGCGATCCCGGACAGGGCCCCGGGGGGGCGGCCCTGCGGCCCTGTGGTGCCCGAAGTGTGTTCGCCGGGCTTTTTCCGGCCAATTCTCACGAGCGTTCTGCCCAAATCGGGATCGATTTGGGCAGAACGCTCGTGAGAATTGGCCGGCGTTGGGCAGCCCTGGTCATCGCCCAGTTCCGCGTGGAGCAGGGCCCTTTCTCGCTCGGGGCATGTCGCGGCCACCCGGAAAACGAGCCGCGACGATGGGGCGCGGCCGGCGGCCCCGGCGCCGGGGAGGTTTCCCCGAGCAGAGTGAATGGAGGCGCCGTGGCCGGGCGTCCGCCTCCGCCGTGGTGGGCGGCCGGGGCGCCCGTGGAGGGGGCTGGCCTCTGTGGGGAAACGGATTGATCTCTCACTCCACGGCTGGGACGAAGCCGCGAATGGTGCCGTTGTCGCCGGGACGGACGGGGGACTCGTGTCGCGGGATTTAGGGTTCCCCATGGGGAGGCCCCCAGGCTCAGGCCCCTGGCAACGGAAGACTGAGCAAACAGGCCCGGTTCCGGGCCCGGCTTTCGGGGCTGCCCGGCCCCAGCTGCCGGCGCCAGGGAGGGGACCCCGGAGCCTGAAGAGCGGGAGGCGTCGGCCTCCCCGGTACACGCCTCCCGCAGCTCCTCCTGGCGGTGCCGGAACGCGACGACACGCGATCCCGGACAGGGCCCCGGGGGTTCGGCCCTGCGGCCCTGTGGTGCCCGAAGTGTGTTCGCCGGGCCTTTTCCGGCCAATTCTCACGAGCGTTCTGCCCAAATCGGGATCGATTTGGGCAGAACGCTCGTGAGAATTGGCCGGCGTTGGGCAGCCCTGGTCAGCGCCCAGTTCCGCGTGGTGCAGGGCCCTTTCTCGCTCGGGGCATGTCGCGGCCACCCGGAAAACGAGCCGCGACGATGGGGCGCGGCCGGCGGCCCCGGCGCCGGGGAGGTTTCCCCGAGCAGAGTGGATGGAGGCGCCGTGGCCGGGCGTCCGCCTCCGCCGTGGCGGGCGGCCGGGGCGCCCGTGGAGGGGGCTGGCCTCTGTGGGGAAACGGATTGTTCTCTCACTCCATGGCTGGGACGAAGCCGCGAATGGTGCCGTTGTCTCCGGGACGGTCGGGGGACTCGTGGCGCGGGACTCAGGGTTCCCCATGGGGAGGCCCCAAGGCTCAGGCCCCTGGCAACGGAAGGCTGAGCAAGCAGGCACGGTTCCGGACCAGGCTTTCGGGGCTGCCCGGCCCCAGCTGCCGGCGCCAGGGAGGGGACCCCCGGAGGCTGAGGAGCGGGAGGCGTCGGCCTCCCCTGTGCACGCCTCCCGCAGCTCCTCCTGGCGGTGCCGGAATGCGACGACACGCGATCCCGGACAGGGCCCCGGGGGGGCGGCCCTGCGGCCCTGTGGTGCCCGAAGTGTGTTCGCCGGGCTTTTTCCGGCCAATTCTCACGAGCGTTCTGCCCAAATCGGGATCGATTTGGGCAGAACGCTCGTGAGAATTGGCCGGCGTTGGGCAGCCCTGGTCAGCGCCCAGTTCCGCGTGGAGCAGGGCCCTTTCTCGCTCGGGGCATGTCGAGGCCACCCGGAAAATGAACCGCGACGATGGGGCGCGGCCGGCGGACCCGGCGCCGGGGAGGTTTCCCCGAGCAGAGTGGATGGAGGCGCCGAAGCCGGGCGTCCGCCTCCGCCGTGGCGGGCGGCCGGGGCGCCCGTGGAGGGGGCTGGCCTCTGTGGGGAAACGGATTGATCTCTCACTCCACGGCTGGGACGAAGCAGCGAATGGTGCCGTTGTCGCCGGGACGGTCGGGGGACTCCTGGCGCGGGACCTAGGGTTCCCCATGGGGAGGCCCCCAGGCTCAGGCCCCTGGCAACGGAAGGCTGAGCAAGCAGGCACGGTTCCGGACCAGGCTTTCGGGGCTGCCCGGCCCCAGCTGCCGGCGCCAGGGAGGGGACCCCTGGAGGCTGAGGAGCGGGAGGCGTCGTCCTCCCCGGTGCACGCCTCCCGCAGCTCCTCCTGGCGGTGCCGGAACGCGACGACACGCGATCCCGGACAGGGCCCCGGGGGGGCGGCCCTGCGGCCCTGTGGTGCCCGAAGTGTGTTCGCCGGGCTTTTTCCGGCCAATTCTCACGAGCGTTCTGCCCAAATCGGGATCGATTTGGGCAGAACGCTCGTGAGAATTGGCCGGCGTTGGGCAGCCCTGGTCATCGCCCAGTTCCGCGTGGAGCAGGGCCCTTTCTCGCTCGGGGCATGTCGCGGCCACCCGGAAAACGAGCCGCGACGATGGGGCGCGGCCGGCGGCCCCGGCGCCGGGGAGGTTTCCCCGAGCAGAGTGAATGGAGGCGCCGTGGCCGGGCGTCCGCCTCCGCCGTGGTGGGCGGCCGGGGCGCCCGTGGAGGGGGCTGGCCTCTGTGGGGAAACGGATTGATCTCTCACTCCACGGCTGGGACGAAGCCGCGAATGGTGCCGTTGTCGCCGGGACGGACGGGGGACTCGTGTCGCGGGATTTAGGGTTCCCCATGGGGAGGCCCCCAGGCTCAGGCCCCTGGCAACGGAAGACTGAGCAAACAGGCCCGGTTCCGGGCCCGGCTTTCGGGGCTGCCCGGCCCCAGCTGCCGGCGCCAGGGAGGGGACCCCGGAGCCTGAAGAGCGGGAGGCGTCGGCCTCCCCGGTACACGCCTCCCGCAGCTCCTCCTGGCGGTGCCGGAACGCGACGACACGCGATCCCGGACAGGGCCCCGGGGGTTCGGCCCTGCGGCCCTGTGGTGCCCGAAGTGTGTTCGCCGGGCCTTTTCCGGCCAATTCTCACGAGCGTTCTGCCCAAATCGGGATCGATTTGGGCAGAACGCTCGTGAGAATTGGCCGGCGTTGGGCAGCCCTGGTCAGCGCCCAGTTCCGCGTGGTGCAGGGCCCTTTCTCGCTCGGGGCATGTCGCGTCCACCCGGAAAACGAGCCGAGACGATGGGGCGCGGCCGGCGGCCCCGGCGCCGGGGAGGTTTCCCCGAGCAGAGTGAATGGAGGCGCCGTGGCCGGGCGTCCGCCTCCGTCGTGGCGGGCGGCCGGGGCGCCCGTGGAGGGGGCTGGCCTCTGTGGGGAAACGGATTGATCTCTCACTCCACGGCTGGGACGAAGCCGCGAATGGTGCCGTTGTCGCCGGGACGGTCGGGGGACTCGTGTCGCGGGATTTAGGGTTCCCCATGGGGAGGCCCCCAGGCTCAGGCCCCTGGCAACGGAAGACTGAGCAAACAGGCCCGGTTCCGGGCCCGGCTTTCGGGGCTGCCCGGCCCCAGCTGCCGGCGCCAGGGAGGGGACCCCGGAGCCTGAGGAGCGGGAGGCGTCGGCCTCCCCGGTGCACCCCTCCCGCAGCTCCTCCTGGCGGAGCCAGAACGCGACGACACACGATCCCGGACAGGGCCCCGGGGGGGCGGCCCTGCGGCCCTGTGGTGCCCGAAGTGTGTTCGCCGGGCTTTTTCCGGCCAATTCTCACGAGCGTTCTGCCCAAATCGGGATCGATTTGGGCAGAACGCTCGTGAGAATTGGCCGGCGTTGGGCAGCCCTGGTCAGCGCCCAGTTCCGCGTGGAGCAGGGCCCTTTCTCGCTCGGGGCATGTCGCGGCCACCCGGAAAACGAGCCGCGACGATGGGGCGCGGCCGGCGGACCGGCGCCGGGGAGGTTTCCCCGAGCAGAGTGGATGGAGGCGCCGTGGCCAGGCGTCCGCCTCCGCCGTGGCGGGCGGCCGGGGCGCCCGTGGAGGGGCCTGGCCTCTGTGGGGAAACGGATTGTTCTCTCACTCCACGGCTGGGACGAAGCCGCGAATGGTGCCGTTGTCTCCGGGACGGTCGGGGGACTCGTGGCGCGGGACTCAGGGTTCCCCATGGGGAGGCCCCCAGGCTCAGGCCCCTGGCAATGGAAGGCTGAGCAAGCAGGCCCGGGCCCGGGCCCGGCTTTCGGGGCTGCCCGGCCCTAGCTGCCGGCGCAAGGGAGGGGACCCCCGGAGGCTGAGGAGCGGGAGGCGTCGGCCTCCCCGGTGCACGCCTCCCACAGCTCCTCCTGGCGGTGCCGGAACGCGACGACACGCGATCCCGGACAGGGCCCCGGGGGGGCGACCTGCCGCCCTGTGGTGCCCGAAGTGTGTTCGCCGGGCTTTTTCCGGCCAATTCTCACGAGCGTTCTGCCCAAATCGGGATCGATTTGGGCAGAACGCTCGTGAGAATTGGCCGGCGTTGGGCAGCCCTGGTCAGCGCCCAGTTCCGCGTGGAGCAGGGCCCTTTCTCGCTCGGGGCATGTCGCGGACACCCGGAAAACGAGCCGCGACGATGGGGCGCGGCCGGCGGCCCCGGCGCCGGGGAGGTTTCCCCGAGCAGAGTGGATGGAGGCGCCGTGGCCGGGCGTCCGCCTCCGCCGTGGCGGGCGGCCGGGGCGCCCGTGGAGGGGGCTGGCCTCTGTGGGGAAACGGATTGTTCTCTCACTCCACGGCTGGGACGAAGCCGCGAATGGTGCCGTTGTCTCCGGGACGGTCGGGGGACTCGTGGCGCGGGACTCAGGGTTCCCCATGGGGAGGCCCCAAGGCTCAGGCCCCTGGCAACGGAAGGCTGAGCAAAGAGGCCCGGGCCCGGGCCCGGCTTTCGGGGCTGCCCGGCCCCAGCTGCCGGCGCCAGGGAGGGGACCCCCGGAGGCTGAGGAGCGGGAGGCGTCGGCCTCCCCTGTGCACGCCTCCCGCAGCTCCTCCTGGCGGTGCCGGAATGCGACGACACGCGATCCCGGACAGGGCCCCGGGGGGGCGGCCCTGCGGCCCTGTGGTGCCCGAAGTGTGTTCGCCGGGCTTTTTCCGGCCAATTCTCACGAGCGTTCTGCCCAAATCGGGATCGATTTGGGCAGAACGCTCGTGAGAATTGGCCGGCGTTGGGCAGCCCTGGTCAGCGCCCAGTTCCGCGTGGAGCAGGGCCCTTTCTCGCTCGGGGCATGTCGAGGCCACCCGGAAAACGAGCCGCGACGATGGGGCGCGGCCGGCGGCCCCGGCGCCGGGGAGGTTTCCCCGAGCAGAGTGAATGGAGGCGCCGTGGCCGGGCGTCCGCCTCCGCCGTGGTGGGCGGCCGGGGCGCCCGTGGAGGGGGCTGGCCTCTGTGGGGAAACGGATTGATCTCTCACTCCACGGCTGGGACGAAGCCGCGAATGGTGCCGTTGTCGCCGGGACGGTCGGGGGACTCGTGTCGCGGGATTTAGGGTTCCCCATGGGGAGGCCCCCAGGCTCAGGCCCCTGGCAACGGAAGACTGAGCAAACAGGCCCGGTTCCGGGCCCGGCTTTCGGGGCTGCCCGGCCCCAGCTGCCGGCGCCAGGGAGGGGACCCCGGAGCCTGAGGAGCGGGAGGCGTCGGCCTCCCCGGTACACGCCTCCCGCAGCTCCTCCTGGCGGTGCCGGAACGCGACGACACGCGATCCCGGACAGGGCCCCGGGGGGGCGGCCCTGCGGCCCTGTGGTGCCCGATGTGTGTTCGCCGGGCTTTTTCCGGCCAATTCTCACGAGCGTTCTGCCCAAATCGGGATCGATTTGGGCAGAACGCTTGTGAGAATTGGCCGGCGTTGGGCAGCCCTGGTCAGCGCCCAGTTCCGCGTGGAGCAGGGCCCTTTCTCGCTCGGGGCATGTCGCGGCCACCCGGAAAACGAGCCGCGACGATGGGGCGCGGCCGGCGGACCCGGCGCCGGGGAGGTTTCCCCGAGCAGAGTGAATGGAGGCGCCGTGGCCGGGCGTCCGCCTCCGCCGTGGCGGGCGGCCGGGGCGCCCGTGGAGGGGGCTGGCCTCTGTGGGGAAACGGATTGATCTCTCACTCCACGGCTGGGACGAAGCCGCGAATGGTGCCGTTGTCGCCGGGACGGTCGGGGGACTCGTGGCGCGGGACTCAGTGTTCCCCATTGGGAGGCCCCCAGGCTCAGGCCCATGGCAACGGAAGGCTGAGCAAACAGGCCCGGGCCCGGGCCCGGCTTTCGGGGCTGCCCGGCCCCAGCTGCCGGCGCCAGGGAGGGGACCCCCGGAGGCTGAGGAGCGGGAGGCGTCGGCCTCCCCGGTGCACGCCTCCCGCAGTTCCTCCTGGCGGTGCCGGAACGCGACGACACGCGATCCCGGACAGGGCCCCGGGGGGGCGGCCCTGGGGCCCTGTGGCGCCCGAAGTGTGTTCGCCGGGGTTTTTCCGGCCAATTCTCACGAGCGTTCTGCCCAAATCGGGATCGATTTGGGCAGAACGCTCGTGAGAATTGGCCGGCGTTGGGCAGCCCTGGTCAGCGCCCAGTTCCGCGTGGAGCAGGGCCCTTTCTCGCTCGGGGCATGTCGCGGCCACCCGGAAAACGAGCCGCGACGATGGGGCGCGGCCGGCGGACCGGCGCCGGGGAGGTTTCCCCGAGCAGAGTGGATGGAGGCGCCGTGGCCAGGCGTCCGCCTCCGCCGTGGCGGGCGGCCGGGGCGCCCGTGGAGGGGCCTGGCCTCTGTGGGGAAACGGATTGTTCTCTCACTCCACGGCTGGGACGAAGCCGCGAATGGTGCCGTTGTCTCCGGGACGGTCGGGGGACTCGTGGCGCGGGACTCAGTGTTCCCCATGGGGAGGCCCCCAGGCTCAGGCCCCTGGCAATGGAAGGCTGAGCAAG
Source organism: Meles meles (assembly GCF_922984935.1). Lineage (NCBI taxonomy): Eukaryota > Metazoa > Chordata > Mammalia > Carnivora > Mustelidae > Meles > Meles meles. Next base: position 321,845 of record NW_025721152.1, read on the forward strand.
CAGGCCCGGGCCCGGGCCCGGCTTTCGGGGCTGCCCGGCCCTAGCTGCCGGCGCAAGGGAGGGGACCCCCGGAGGCTGAGGAGCGGGAGGCGTCGGCCTCCCCGGTGCACGCCTCCCACAGCTCCTCCTGGCGGTGCCGGAACGCGACGACACGCGATCCCGGGCAGGGCCCCGGGGGGGCGACCTGCCGCCCTGTGGTGCCCGAAGTGTGTTCGCCGGGCTTTTTCCGGCCAATTCTCACGAGCGTTCTGCCCAAATCGGGATCGATTTGGGCAGAACGCTCGTGAGAATTGGCCGGCGTTGGGCAGCCCTGGTCAGCGCCCAGTTCCGCGTGGAGCAGGGCCCTTTCTCGCTCGGGGCATGTCGCGGCCACCCGGAAAACGAGCCGCGACGATGGGGCGCGGCCGGCGGCCCCGGCGCCGGGGAGGTTTCCCCGAGCAGAGTGGATGGAGGCGCCGAAGCCGGGCGTCCGCCTCCGCCGAGGCGGGCGGCCGGGGCGCCCGTTGAGGGGGCTGGCCTCTGTGGGGAAACGGATTGATCTCTCACTCCACGGCTGGGACGAAGCAGCGAATGGTGCCGTTGTCGCCGGGACGGTCGGGGGACTCCTGGCGCGGGACCTAGGGTTCCCCATGGGGAGGCCCCCAGGCTCAGGCCCCTGGCAACGGAAGACTGAGCAAGCAGGCCCGGGCCCGGGCCCGGCTTTCGGGGCTGCCCACCCCAGCTGCCGGCGCCAGGGAGGGGACCCCTGGAGGCTGAGGAGCGGGAGGCGTCGGCCTCCCCGGTGCACGCCTCCCGCAGCTCCTCCTGGCGGTGCCGGAACGCGACGACACGCGATCCCGGACAGGGCCCCGGGGGGGCGGCCCTGCGGCCCTGTGGTGCCCGAAGTGTGTTCGCCGGGCTTTTTCCGGCCAATTCTCACGAGCGTTCTGCCGAAATCGGGATCGATTTGGGCAGAATGCTCGTGAGAATTGGCCGGCGTTGGGCAGCCCTGGTCAGCGCCCAGTTCCGCGTGGAGCAGGGCCCTTTCTCGCTCGGGGCATGTCGCGGCCACCCGGAAAACGAGCCGCGACGATGGGGCGCGGCCGGCGGCCCCGGCGCCGGGGAGGTTTCCCCGAGCAGAGTGAATGGAGGCGCCGTGGCCGGGCGTCCGCCTCCGCCGTGGTGGGCGGCCGGGGCGCCCGTGGAGGGGGCTGGCCTCTGTGGGGAAACGGATTGATCTCTCACTCCACGGCTGGGACGAAGCCGCGAATGGTGCCGTTGTCGCCGGGACGGACGGGGGACTCGTGTCGCGGGATTTAGGGTTCCCCATGGGGAGGCCCCCAGGCTCAGGCCCCTGGCAACGGAAGACTGAGCAAACAGGCCCGGTTCCGGGCCCGGCTTTCGGGGCTGCCCGGCCCCAGCTGCCGGTGCCAGGGAGGGGACCTCGGAGCCTGAAGAGCGGGAGGCGTCGGCCTCCCCGGTACACGCCTCCCGCAGCTCCTCCTGGCGGTGCCGGAACGCGCCGACACGCGATCCCGGACAGGGCCCCGGGGGGGCGGCCCTGCGGCCCTGTGGTGCCCGAAGTGTGTTCGCCGGGCTTTTTCCGGCCAATTCTCACGAGCGTTCTGCCCAAATCGGGATCGATTTGGGCAGAACGCTCGTGAGAATTGGCCGTCGTTGGGCAGCCCTGGTCAGCGCCCAGTTCCGCGTGGAGCAGGGCCCTTTCTCGCTCGGGGCATGTCACGGCCACCCGGAAAACGAGCCGCGACGATGGGGCGCGGCCGGCGGCCCCGGCGCCGGGGAGGTTTCCCCGAGCAGAGTGGATGGAGGCGCCGTGGCCGGGCGTCCGCCTCCGCCGTGGCGGGCGGCCGGGGCGCCCGTGGAGGGGGCTGGCCTCTGTGGGAAACGGATTGTTCTCTCACTCCACGGCTGGGACGAAGCCGCGAATGGTGCCGTTGTCTCCGGGACGGTCGGGGGACTCGTGGCGCGGGACTCAGGGTTCCCCATGGGGAGGCCCCCAGGCTCAGGCCCCTGGCAACGGAAGGCTGAGCAAGCAGGCCCGGTTCCGGGCCCGGCTTTCGGGGCTGCCCGGCCCCAGCTGCCGGCGCCAGGAAGGGGACCCCCGGAGGCTGAGGAGCGGGAGGCTTCGGCCTCCCCGGTGCACGCCTCCCGCAGCTCCTCCTGGCGGTGCCGGAACGCGACGACACGCGATACCGGACAGGGCCCCGGGGGGGCGGCCCTGCGGCCCTGTGGTGCCCGAAGTGTATTCGCCGGGCAATTTCTGGCCAATTCTCACGAGCGTTCTGCCCAAATCGGGATCGATTTGGGCAGAACGCTCGTGAGAATTGGCCGGCGTTGGGCAGCCCTGGTCAGCGCCCAGTTCCGCGTGGATCAGGGCCCTTTCTCGCTCGGGGCATGTCGCGGCCACCCGGAAAAAGAGCCGCGACGATGGGGCGCGGCCGGCCGCCCCGGCGCCGGGGAGGTTTCCCCGAGCAGAGTGGATGGAGGCGCCGTGGCCGGGCGTCCGCCTCCGCCGTGGCGGGCGGCCGGGGCGCCCGTGGCGGGGGCTGGCCTCTGTGGGGAAACGGATTGTTCTCTCACTCCACGGCTGGGACGAAGCCGCGAATGGTGCCGTTGTCTCCGGGACGGTCGGGGGACTCGTGGCGCGGGACTCAGGGTTCCCCATGGGGAGGCCCCCAGGCTCAGGCCCCTGGCAACGGAAGGCTGAGCAAGCAGGCCCTGTTCCGGGCCCGGCTTTCGGGGCTGCCCGGCCCCAGCTGCCGGCGCCAGGGAGGGGACTCCCGGAGGCTGAGGAGCGGGAGGCTTCGGCCTCCCCGGTGCACGCCTCCCGCAGCTCCTCCTGGCGGTGCCGGAATGCGACGACACGCGATCCCGGACAGGGCCCCGGGGGGGCGGCCCTGCGGCCCTGTGGTGCCCGAAGTGTGTTCGCCGGGCTTTTTCCGGCCAATTCTCACGAGCGTTCTGCCCAAATTGGGATCGATTTGGGCAGAACGCTCGTGAGAATTGGCCGGCGTTGGGCAGCCCTGGTCAGCGCCCAGTTCCGCGTGGAGCAGGGCCCTTTCTCGCTCGGGGCATGTCGCGGCCACCCGGAAAACGAGCCGCGACGATGGGGCGCGGCCGGCGGCCCCGGCGCCGGGGAGGTTTCCCCGAGCAGAGTGGATGGAGGCGCCGTGGCCGGGCGTCCGCCTCCGCCGTGGCGGGCGGCCGGGGCGCCCGTGGAGGGGGCTGGCCTCTGTGGGGAAACGGATTGATCTCTCACTCCACGGCTGGGACGAAGCCGCGAATGGTGCCGTTGTCGCCGGGACGGTCGGGGGACTCGTGGTGCGGGACTCAGTGTTCCCCAAGGGGAGGCCCCCAGGCTCAGGCCCCTGGCAACGGAAGGCTGAGCAAGCAGGCCCTGTTCCGGGCCCGGCTTTCGGGGCTGCCCGGCCCCAGCTGCCGGCGCCAGGGAGGGGACCCCCGGAGGCTGAGGAGCGGGAGGCGTCGGCCTCCCCGGTACACGCCTACCGCAGCTCCTCCTGGCGGTGCCGGAACGCGACGACACGCGATCCCGGACAGGGCCCCGGGGGTGGGGGCCCTGCGGCCCTGTGGTGCCCGAAGTGTGTTCGCCGGGCTTTTTCCGGCCAATTCTCACGAGCGTTCTGCCCAACTCGGGATCGATTTGGGCAGAACGCTCGTGAGCATTGGCCGGCGTTGGGCAGCCCTGGTCAGCGCCCAGTTCCGCGTGGAGCAGGGCCCTTTCTCGCTCGGGGCATGTGTCGGCCACCCGGAAAACGATCCGCGACGATGGGGCGCGGCCGGCGGCCCCGGCGCCGGGGAGGTTTCCCCGAGCAGAGTGGATGGAGGCGCCGTGGCCGGGCGTCCGCCTCCGCCGTGGCGGGCGGCCGGGGCGCCCGTGGAGGGGGCTGGCCTCTGTGGGGAAACGGATTGATCTCTCACTCCACGGCTGGGACGAAGCCGCGAATGGTGCCGTTGTCGCCGGGACGGTCGGGGGACTCGAGGCGCGGGACTCAGTGTTCCCCATGGGGAGGCCCCCAGGCTCAGGCCCCTGGCAACGGAAGACTGAGCAAACAGGCCCGGTTCCGGGCCCGGCTTTCGGGGCTGCCCGGCCCCAGCTGCCGGCGCCAGGGAGGGGACCCCGGAGCCTGAGGAGCGGGAGGCGTCGGCCTCCCCGGTACACGCCTCCCGCAGCTCCTCCTGGCGGTGCCGGAACGCGACGACACGCGATCCCGGACAGGGCCCCGGGGGGGCGGCCCTGCGGCCCTGTGGTGCCCGAAGTGTGTTCGCCGGGCTTTTTCCGGCCAATTCTCACGAGCGTTCTGCCCAAATCGGGATCGATTTGGGCAGAACGCTCGTGAGAATTGGCCGGCGTTGGGCAGCCCTGGTCAGCGCCCAGTTCCGCGTGGAGCAGGGCCCTTTCTCGCTCAGGGCATGTCGCGGCCACCCGGAAAACGAGCCGCGACGATGGGGCGCGGCCGGCGGCCCCGGCGCCGGGGAGGTTTCCCCGAGCAGAGTGGATGGAGGCGCCGTGGCCGGGCGTCCGCCTCCGCCGTGGCGGGCGGCCGGGGCGCCCGTGGAGGGGGCTGGCCTCTGTGGGGAAACGGATTGATCTCTCACTCCACGGCTGGGACGAAGCCGCGAATGGTGCCGTTGTCGCCGGGACGGTCAGGGGACTCGTGGCGCGGGACTCAGTGTTCCCCATGGGGAGGCCCCCAGGCTCAGGCCCCTGGCAACGGAAGGCCGAGCAAACAGGCCCGGGCCCGGGCCCGGCTTTCGGGGCTGCCCGGCCCCAGCTGCCGGCGCCAGGGAGGGGACCCCCGGAGGCTGAGGAGTGGGAGGCGTCGGCCTCCCCAGTGCACGCCTCCCGCAGCTCCTCCTGGCGGTGCCGGAACGCGACGACACGCGATCCCAGACAGGGCCCCGGGGGGGCGGCCCTGCGGCCCTGTGGTGCCCGAAGTGTGTTCGCCGGGCTTTTTCCGGCCAATTCTCACGAGCGTTCTGCCCAAATCAGGATCTATTTGGGCAGAACGCTCGTGAGAATTGGCCGGCGTTGGGCAGCCCTGGTCAGCGCCCAGTTCCGCGTGGAGCAGGGCCCTTTCTCGCTCGGGGCATGTCGCGGCCACCCGGAAAACGAGCCGCGACGATGGGGCGCGGCCGGCGGACCGGCGCCGGGGAGGTTTCCCCGAGCAGAGTGGATGGAGGCGCCGTGGCCGGGCGTCCGCCTCCGCCGTGGCGGGCGGCCGGGGCGCCCGTGGAGGGGCCTGGCCTCTGTGGGGAAACGGATTGTTCTCTCACTCCACGGCTGGGACGAAGCCGCGAATGGTGCCGTTGTCTCCGGGACGGTCGGGGGACTCGTGGCGCGGGACTCAGTGTTCCCCATGGGGAGGCCCCCAGGCTCAGGCCCCTGGCAATGGAAGGCTGAGCAAGCAGGCCCGGGCCCGGGCCCGGCTTTCGGGGCTGCCCGGCCCTAGCTGCCGGCGCAAGGGAGGGGACCCCCGGAGGCTGAGGAGCGGGAGGCGTCGGCCTCCCCGGTGCACGCCTCCCGCAGCTCCTCCTGGCGGTGCCGGAACGCGACGACACGCGATCCCGGACAGGGCCCCGGGGGGGCGACCTGCCGCCCTGTGGTGCCCGAAGTGTGTTCGCCGGGCTTTTTCCGGCCAATTCTCACGAGCGTTCTGCCCAAATCGGGATCGATTTGGGCAGAACGCTCGTGAGAATTGGCCGGCGTTGGGCAGCCCTGGTCAGCGCCCAGTTCCGCGTGGAGCAGGGCCCTTTCTCGCTCGGGGCATGTCGCGGACACCCGGAAAACGAGCCGCGACTATGGGGCGCGGCCGGCGGCCCCGGCGCCGGGGAGGTTTCCCCGAGCAGAGTGGATGGAGGCGCCGTGGCCGGGCGTCCGCTCCGCCGTGGCGGGCGGCCGGGGCGCCCGTGGAGGGGGCTGGCCTCTGTGGGGAAACGGATTGATCTCTCACTCCACGGCTGGGACGAAGCCGCGAATGGTGCCGTTGTCGCCGGGACGGTCGGGGGACTCGTGGCGCGGGACTCAGGGTTCCCCATGGGGAGGCCCCCAGGCTCAGGCGCCTGGCAACGGAAGACTGAGCAAACAGGCCCGGTTCCGGGCCCGGCTTTCGGGGCTGCCCGGCCCCAGCTGCCAGCGCCAGGGACGGGACACCCGGAGGCTGAGGAGCGGGAGGCGTCGGCCTCCCCGGTGCACCCCTCCCGCAGCTCCTCCTGGCGGAGCCAGAACGCGACGACACACGATCCCGGACAGGGCCCCGGGGGGGCGGCCCTGCGGCCCTGTGGTGCCCGAAGTGTGTTCGCCGGGCTTTTTCCGGCCAATTCTCACGAGCGTTCTGCCCAAATCGGGATCGATTTGGGCAGAACGCTCGTGAGAATTGGCCGGCGTTGGGCAGCCCTGGTCAGCGCCCAGTTCCGCGTGGAGCAGGGCCCTTTCTCGCTCGGGGCATGTCGCGGCCACCCGGAAAACGAGACGCGACGATGGGGCGCGGCCGGCGGCCCCGGCGCCGGGAAATTTCCCCGAGCAGAGTGGATGGAGGCGCCGTGGCCGGGCGTCCGCCTCCGCCGTGGCGGGCGGCCGGGGCGCCCGTGGAGGGGGCTGGCCTCTGTGGGGAAACGGATTGTTCTCTCACTCCACGGCTGGGACGAAGCCGCGAATGGTGCCGTTGTCTCCAGGACGGTCGGGGGACTCGTGGCGCGGGACTCAGTGTTCCCCATGGGGAGGCCCCAAGGCTCAGGCCCCTGGCAACGGAAGGCTGAGCAAGCAGGCCCGGTTCCGGGCCAGGCTTTCGGGGCTGCACGGCCCCAGCTGTCGGCGCCAGGGAGGGGACCCCCGGAGGCTGAGGAGCGGGAGGCGTCGGCCTCCCCTGTGCACGCCTCCCGCAGCTCCTCCTGGCGGTGCCGGAATGCGACGACACGCGATCCCGGACAGGGCCCCGGGGGGGCGGCCCTGCGGCCCTGTGGTGCCCGAAGTGTGTTCGCCGGGCTTTTTCCGGCCAATTCTCACGAGCGTTCTGCATAAATCGGGATCGATTTGGGCAGAACGCTCCTGAGAATTGGCCGGCGTTGGGCAGCCCTGGTCAGCGCCCAGTTCCGCGTGGAGCAGGGCCCTTTCTCGCTCGGGGCATGTCGCGGCCACCCGGAAAACGAGCCGTGACGATGGGGCGCAGCCGGCGGCCCCGGCGCCGGGGAGTTTTCCCCTAGCAGAGTGGATGGAGGCGCCGTGGCCGGGCGTCCGCCTCCGCCGTGGCGGGCGGCCGTGGCGCCCGTGGAGGGGGCTGGCCTCTGTGGGGAAACGGATTGATCTCTCACTGCACGGCTGGGACGAAGCCGCGAATGGTGCCGTTGTCGCCGGGACGGTCGGGGGACTCGTGGCGCGGGACTCAGGGTTCCCCAAGGGGAGGCCCCCAGGCTCAGGCCCCTGGCAACGGAAGACTGAGCAAACAGGCCCGGTTCCGGGCCCGGCTTTCGGGGCTGCCAGCCCCAGCTGCCGGCGCCAGGGAGGGGACCCCGGAGCCTGAGGAGCGGGAGGCGTCGGCCTCCCCGGTACACGCCTCCCGCAGCTCCTCCTGGCGGTGCCGGAACGCGATGACACGCGATCCCGGACAGGGCCCCGGGGGGGGGGCCCTGCGTCCCTGTGGTGCCCGAAGTGTGTTCGCCGGGCTTTTTCCGGCCAATTCTCACGAGCGTTCTGCCCAAATCGGGATCGATTTGGGCAGAACGCTCGTGAGAATTGGCCGGCGTTGGGCAGCCCTGGTCAGCGCCCAGTTCCGCGTGGATCAGGGCCCTTTCTCGCTCGGGGCATGTCCCGGCCACCCGGAAAACGAGCCGCGACGATGGGGCGCGGCCGGCGGCCCCGGCGCCGGGGAGGTTTCCCCGAGCAGAGTGGATGGAGGCGCCGTGGCCGGGCGTCCGCCTCCGCCGTGGCCGGCGGCCGGGGCGCCCGTGGAGGGGGCTGGCCTCTGTGGGGAAACGGTATGATCTCTCACTCAACGGCTGGGACGAAGCCCCGAATTGTGCCGTTGTCGCCGGGACGGTCGGGGGACTCGTGGCGCGGGACTCAGGGTTCCCCTTGGGGAGGCCCCCAGGCTCAGGCCCCTGGCAACGGAAGACTGAGCAAGCAGGCCCGGGCCCGGGCCCGGCTTTCGGGGCTGCCCGGCCCCAGCTGCCGGCGCCAGGGAGGGGACCCCTGGAGGCTGAGGAGCGGGAGGCGTCGGCCTCCCCGGTGCACGCCTCCCGCAGCTCCTCCTGGCGGTGCCGGAATGCGACGACACGCGATCCCGGACAGGGCCCCGGCGGGGCGGCCCTGCGGCCCTGTGGTGCCCGAAGTGTGTTCGCCGGGCTTTTTCCGGCCAATTCTCACGAGCGTTCTGCCCAAATCAGGATCTATTTGGGCAGAACGCTCGTGAGAATTGGCCGGCGTTGGGCATCCCTGGTCAGCGCCCAGTTCCGCGTGGAGCAGGGCCCTTTCTCGCTCGGGGCATGTCGCGGCCACCCGGAAAACGAGCCGCGACGATGGGGCGCGGCCGGCGGCCCCGGCGCCGGGGAGGTTTCCCCGAGCAGAGTGGATGGAGGCGCCGTGGCCGGGCGTCCGCCTCCGCCGTGGCGGGCGGCCGGGGCGCCCGTGGAGGGGCCTGGCCTCTGTGGGGAAACGGATTGTTCTCTCACTCCACGGCTGGGACGAAGCCGCGAATGGTGCCGTTGTCTCCGGGACGGTCGGGGGACTCGTGGCGCGGGACTCAGTGTTCCCCATGGGGAGGCCCCCAGGCTCAGGCCCCTGGCAATGGAAGGCTGAGCAAGCAGGCCCGGGCCCGGGCCCGGCTTTCGGGGCTGCCCGGCCCTAGCTGCCGGCGCAAGGGAGGGGACCCCCGGAGGCTGAGGAGCGGGAGGCGTCGGCCTCCCCGGTGCACGCCTCCCGCAGCTCCTCCTGGCGGTGCCGGAACGCGACGACACGCGATCCCGGACAGGGCCCCGGGGGGGCGACCTGCCGCCCTGTGGTGCCCGAAGTGTGTTCGCCGGGCTTTTTCCGGCCAATTCTCACGAGCGTTCTGCCCAAATCGGGATCGATTTGGGCAGAACGCTCGTGAGAATTGGCCGGCGTTGGGCAGCCCGGGTCAGCGCCCAGTTCCGCGTGGAGCAGGGCCCTTTCTCGCTCGGGGCATGTCGCGGCCACCCGGAAAACGAGCCGCGACGATGGGGCGCGGCCGGCGGCCCCGGCGCCGGGGAGGTTTCCCCGAGCAGAGTGGATGGAGGCGCCGTGGCCGGGCGTCCGCCTCCGCCGTGGCGGGCGGCCGGGGCGCCCGTGGAGGGGGCTGGCCTCTGTGGGGAAACGGATTGTTCTCTCACTCCACGGCTGGGACGAAGCCGCGAATGGTGCCGTTGTCTCCGGGACGGTCGGGGGACTCGTGGCGCGGGACTCAGTGTTCCCCATGGGGAGGCCCCCAGGCTCAGGCCCCTGGCAATGGAAGGCTGAGCAAGCAGGCCCGGGCCCGGGCCCGGCTTTCGGGGCTGCCCGGCCCTAGCTGCCGTCGCAAGGGAGGGGACCCCCGGAGGCTGAGGAGCGGGAGGCGTCGGCCTCCCCGGTGCACGCCTCCCGCAGCTCCTCCTGGCGGTGCCGGAACGCGACGACACGCGATCCCGGACAGGGCCCCGGGGGGGCGGCCCTGCGGCCCTGTGGTGCCCGAAGTGTGTTCGCCGGGCTTTTTCCGGCCAATTCTCACGAGCGTTCTGCCCAAATCGGGATCGATTTGGGCAGAACGCTCGTGAGAATTGGCCGGCGTTGGGCAGCCCTGGTCAGCGCCCAGTTCCGCGTGGAGCAGGGTCCTTTCTCGCTCGGGGCATGTCGAGGCCACCCGGAAAATGAGCCGCGACGATGGGGCGCGGCCGGCGGCCCCGGCGCCGGGGAGGTTTCCCCGAGCAGATTGGATGGAGGCGCCGAAGCCGGGCGTCCGCCTCCGCCGTGGCGGGCGGCCGGGGCGCCCGTGGAGGGGGCTGGCCTCTGTGGGGAAACGGATTGATCTCTCACTACACGGCTGGGACGAAGCAGCGAATGGTGCCGTTGTCGCCGGGACGGTCGGGGGACTCGTGGCGCGGGACTTAGGGTTCACCATGGGGAGGCCCCAAGGCTCAGGCCCCTGGCAACGGAAGGCTGAGCAAGCAGGCCCGGTTCCGGGCCCGGCTTTCGGGGCTGCCCGGCCCCAGCTGCCGGCGCCAGGGAGGGGACCCCCAGAGGCTGAGGAGCGGGAGGCTTCGGCCTCCCCGGTGCACGCCTCCCGCAGCTCCTCCTGGCGGTGCCGGAACGCGACGACACGCGATCCCGGACAGGGCCCCGGGGGGGCGGCCCTGCGGCCCTGTGGTGCCCGAAGTGTTTTCGCCGGGCTTTTTCCGGCCAATTCTCACGAGCGTTCTGCCCAAATCGGGATCGATTTGGGCAGAACGCTCGTGAGAATTGGCCGGCGTTGGGCAGCCCTGGTCAGCGCCCAGTTCCGCGTGGAGCAGGGCCCTTTCTCGCTCGGGGCATGTCGCGGCCACCCGGAAAACGAGCCGTGACGATGGGGCGCAGCCGGCGGCCCCGGCGCCGGGGAGTTTTCCCCTAGCAGAGTGGATGGAGGCGCCGTGGCCGGGCGTCCGCCTCCGCCGTGGCGGGCGGCCGTGGCGCCCGTGGAGGGGGCTGGCCTCTGTGGGGAAACGGATTGATCTCTCACTGCACGGCTGGGACGAAGCCGCGAATGGTGCCGTTGTCGCCGGGACGGTCGGGGGACTCGTGGCGCGGGACTCAGGGTTCCCCATGGGGAGGCCCCAAGGCTCAGGCCCCTGGCAACGGAAGACTGAGCAAGCAGGCCCGGGCCCGGGCCCGGCTTTCGGGGCTGCCCGGCCCCAGCTGCCGGCGCCAGGGAGGGGACCCCCGGAGGCTGAGGAGCGGGAGGCGTCGGCCTCCCCGGTGCACGCCTCCCGCAGCTCTCCTGGAGGTGCCGTAACGCGACGACACGCGATCCCGGACAGGGCCCCGGGGGGGGCGGCCCTGGGGCCCTGTGGTGCCCGAAGTGTGTTCGCCGGGGATTTTCCGGCCAATTCTCACGAGCGTTCTGCCCAAATCGGGATCGATTTGGGCAGAACGCTCGTGAGAATTGGCCGGCGTTGGGCAGCCCTGGTCAGCGCCCATTTCCGCGTGGAGCAGGGCCCTTTCTCGCTCGGGGCATGTCGCGGCCACCCGGAAAACGAGCCGCGACGATGGGGCGCGGCCGGCGGCCCCGGAGCCGGGGAGGTTTCCCCGAGCAGAGTGGATGGAGGCGCCGTGGCCGGGCGTCCGCCTTCGCCGTGGCGGGCGGCCGGGGCGCGCGTGGTGGGGCCTGGCATCTGTGGGGAAACGGATTGTTCTCTCACTCCATGGCTGGGACGAAGCCGCGAATGGTGCTGTTGTCTCCGGGACGGTCGGGGGACTCGTGGCGCAGGACTCAGTGTTCCCCATGGGGAGGCCCCCAGGCTCAGGCCCCTGGCAACGGAAGGCTGAGCAAGCAGGCCCGGTTCCGGGCCCGGCTTTCGGGGCTGCCTGGCCCTAGCTGCCGGCGCCAGGGAGGGGACCCACGGAGGCTGAGGAGCGGGAGGCTTCGGCCTCCCAGGTGCACGCCTCCCGCAGCTCCTCCTGGCGGAGCCAGAACGCGACGACACGCGATCCCGGACAGGGCCCCGGGGGGGCGGCCCTGCGGCCCTGTGGTGCCCGAAGTGTGTTCGCCGGGCTTTTTCCGGCCAATTCTCACGAGCGTTCTGCCCAAATCGGGATCGATTTGGGCAGAACGCTCGTGAGAATTGGCCGGCGTTGGGCAGCCCTGGTCAGCGCTCAGTTCCGCGTGGAGCAGGGCCCTTTAGCGCTCGGGGCTTGTCGCGGCCACCCGGAAAACGAGCCGCGACGATGGGGCGCGGCCGGCGGCCCCGGCGCCGGGGAGGTTTCCCCGAGCAGAGTGGATGGAGGCGCCGTGGCCGGGCGTCCGCCTCCGCCGTGGCGGGCGGCCGGGGCGCCCGTGGAGGGGGCTGGCCTCTGTGGGGAAACGGATTGATCTCTCACTCCACGGCTGGGACGAAGCCGCGAATGGTGCCGTTGTCGCCGGGACGGTCGGGGGACTCGTGGCGCGGGACTCAGGGTTCCCCAAGGGGAGGCCCCCAGGCTCAGGCCCCTGGCAACGGAAGACTGAGCAAACAGGCCCGGTTCCGGGCCCGGCTTTCGGGGCTGCCAGCCCCAGCTGCCGGCGCCAGGGAGGGGACCCCGGAGCCTGAGGAGCGGGAGGCGTCGGCCTCCCCGGTACACGCCTCCCGCAGCTCCTCCTGGCGGTGCCGGAACGCGATGACACGCGATCCCGGACAGGGCCCCGGGGGGGGGGCCCTGCGTCCCTGTGGTGCCCGAAGTGTGTTCGCCGGGCTTTTTTCCGGCCAATTCTCACGAGCGTTCTGCCCAAATCGGGATCGATTTGGGCAGAACGCTCGTGAGAATTGGCCGGCGTTGGGCAGCCCTGGTCAGCGCCCAGTTCCGCGTGGATCAGGGCCCTTTCTCGCTCGGGGCATGTCCCGGCCACCCGGAAAACGAGCCGCGACGATGGGGCGCGGCCGGCGGCCCCGGCGCCGGGGAGGTTTCCCCGAGCAGAGTGGATGGAGGCGCCGTGGCCGGGCGTCCGCCTCCGCCGTGGCCGGCGGCCGGGGCGCCCGTGGAGGGGGCTGGCCTCTGTGGGGAAACGGTATGATCTCTCACTCAACGGCTGGGACGAAGCCCCGAATTGTGCCGTTGTCGCCGGGACGGTCGGGGGACTCGTGGCGCGGGACTCAGGGTTCCCCTTGGGGAGGCCCCCAGGCTCAGGCCCCTGGCAACGGAAGACTGAGCAAGCAGGCCCGGGCCCGGGCCCGGCTTTCGGGGCTGCCCGGCCCCAGCTGCCGGCGCCAGGGAGGGGACCCCTGGAGGCTGAGGAGCGGGAGGCGTCGGCCTCCCCGGTGCACGCCTCCCGCAGCTCCTCCTGGCGGTGCCGGAATGCGACGACACGCGATCCCGGACAGGGCCCCGGCGGGGCGGCCCTGCGGCCCTGTGGTGCCCGAAGTGTGTTCGCCGGGCTTTTTCCGGCCAATTCTCACGAGCGTTCTGCCCAAATCAGGATCTATTTGGGCAGAACGCTCGTGAGAATTGGCCGGCGTTGGGCATCCCTGGTCAGCGCCCAGTTCCGCGTGGAGCAGGGCCCTTTCTCGCTCGGGGCATGTCGCGGCCACCCGGAAAACGAGCCGCGACGATGGGGCGCGGCCGGCGGCCCCGGCGCCGGGGAGGTTTCCCCGAGCAGAGTGGATGGAGGCGCCGTGGCCGGGCGTCCGCCTCCGCCGTGGCGGGCGGCCGGGGCGCCCGTGGAGGGGCCTGGCCTCTGTGGGGAAACGGATTGTTCTCTCACTCCACGGCTGGGACGAAGCCGCGAATGGTGCCGTTGTCTCCGGGACGGTCGGGGGACTCGTGGCGCGGGACTCAGTGTTCCCCATGGGGAGGCCCCCAGGCTCAGGCCCCTGGCAATGGAAGGCTGAGCAAGCAGGCCCGGGCCCGGGCCCGGCTTTCGGGGCTGCCCGGCCCTAGCTGCCGGCGCAAGGGAGGGGACCCCCGGAGGCTGAGGAGCGGGAGGCGTCGGCCTCCCCGGTGCACGCCTCCCGCAGCTCCTCCTGGCGGTGCCGGAACGCGACGACACGCGATCCCGGACAGGGCCCCGGGGGGGCGACCTGCCGCCCTGTGGTGCCCGAAGTGTGTTCGCCGGGCTTTTTCCGGCCAATTCTCACGAGCGTTCTGCCCAAATCGGGATCGATTTGGGCAGAACGCTCGTGAGAATTGGCCGGCGTTGGGCAGCCCGGGTCAGCGCCCAGTTCCGCGTGGAGCAGGGCCCTTTCTCGCTCGGGGCATGTCGCGGCCACCCGGAAAACGAGCCGCGACGATGGGGCGCGGCCGGCGGCCCCGGCGCCGGGGAGGTTTCCCCGAGCAGAGTGGATGGAGGCGCCGTGGCCGGGCGTCCGCCTCCGCCGTGGCGGGCGGCCGGGGCGCCCGTGGAGGGGGCTGGCCTCTGTGGGGAAACGGATTGTTCTCTCACTCCACGGCTGGGACGAAGCCGCGAATGGTGCCGTTGTCTCCGGGACGGTCGGGGGACTCGTGGCGCGGGACTCAGTGTTCCCCATGGGGAGGCCCCCAGGCTCAGGCCCCTGGCAATGGAAGGCTGAGCAAGCAGGCCCGGGCCCGGGCCCGGCTTTCGGGGCTGCCCGGCCCTAGCTGCCGTCGCAAGGGAGGGGACCCCCGGAGGCTGAGGAGCGGGAGGCGTCGGCCTCCCCGGTGCACGCCTCCCGCAGCTCCTCCTGGCGGTGCCGGAACGCGACGACACGCGATCCCGGACAGGGCCCCGGGGGGGGCGGCCCTGCGGCCCTGTGGTGCCCGAAGTGTGTTCGCCGGGCTTTTTCCGGCCAATTCTCACGAGCGTTCTGCCCAAATCGGGATCGATTTGGGCAGAACGCTCGTGAGAATTGGCCGGCGTTGGGCAGCCCTGGTCAGCGCCCAGTTCCGCGTGGAGCAGGGTCCTTTCTCGCTCGGGGCATGTCGAGGCCACCCGGAAAATGAGCCGCGACGATGGGGCGCGGCCGGCGGCCCCGGCGCCGGGGAGGTTTCCCCGAGCAGATTGGATGGAGGCGCCGAAGCCGGGCGTCCGCCTCCGCCGTGGCGGGCGGCCGGGGCGCCCGTGGAGGGGGCTGGCCTCTGTGGGGAAACGGATTGATCTCTCACTACACGGCTGGGACGAAGCAGCGAATGGTGCCGTTGTCGCCGGGACGGTCGGGGGACTCGTGGCGCGGGACTTAGGGTTCACCATGGGGAGGCCCCAAGGCTCAGGCCCCTGGCAACGGAAGGCTGAGCAAGCAGGCCCGGTTCCGGGCCCGGCTTTCGGGGCTGCCCGGCCCCAGCTGCCGGCGCCAGGGAGGGGACCCCCAGAGGCTGAGGAGCGGGAGGCTTCGGCCTCCCCGGTGCACGCCTCCCGCAGCTCCTCCTGGCGGTGCCGGAACGCGACGACACGCGATCCCGGACAGGGCCCCGGGGGGGCGGCCCTGCGGCCCTGTGGTGCCCGAAGTGTTTTCGCCGGGCTTTTTCCGGCCAATTCTCACGAGCGTTCTGCCCAAATCGGGATCGATTTGGGCAGAACGCTCGTGAGAATTGGCCGGCGTTGGGCAGCCCTGGTCAGCGCCCAGTTCCGCGTGGAGCAGGGCCCTTTCTCGCTCGGGGCATGTCGCGGCCACCCGGAAAACGAGCCGTGACGATGGGGCGCAGCCGGCGGCCCCGGCGCCGGGGAGTTTTCCCCTAGCAGAGTGGATGGAGGCGCCGTGGCCGGGCGTCCGCCTCCGCCGTGGCGGGCGGCCGTGGCGCCCGTGGAGGGGGCTGGCCTCTGTGGGGAAACGGATTGATCTCTCACTGCACGGCTGGGACGAAGCCGCGAATGGTGCCGTTGTCGCCGGGACGGTCGGGGGACTCGTGGCGCGGGACTCAGGGTTCCCCATGGGGAGGCCCCAAGGCTCAGGCCCCTGGCAACGGAAGACTGAGCAAGCAGGCCCGGGCCCGGGCCCGGCTTTCGGGGCTGCCCGGCCCCAGCTGCCGCCGCCAGGGAGGGGACCCCCGGAGGCTGAGGAGCGGGAGGCGTCGGCCTCCCCGGTGCACGCCTCCCGCAGCTCTCCTGGAGGTGCCGTAACGCGACGACACGCGATCCCGGACAGGGCCCCGGGGGGGGCGGCCCTGGGGCCCTGTGGTGCCCGAAGTGTGTTCGCCGGGGATTTTCCGGCCAATTCTCACGAGCGTTCTGCCCAAATCGGGATCGATTTGGGCAGAACGCTCGTGAGAATTGGCCGGCGTTGGGCAGCCCTGGTCAGCGCCCATTTCCGCGTGGAGCAGGGCCCTTTCTCGCTCGGGGCATGTCGCGGCCACCCGGAAAACGAGCCGCGACGATGGGGCGCGGCCGGCGGCCCCGGAGCCGGGGAGGTTTCCCCGAGCAGAGTGGATGGAGGCGCCGTGGCCGGGCGTCCGCCTTCGCCGTGGCGGGCGGCCGGGGCGCGCGTGGTGGGGCCTGGCATCTGTGGGGAAACGGATTGATCTCTCACTCCACGGCTGGGACGAAGCCGCGAATGGTGCCGTTGTCGCCGGGACGGTCGGGGGACTCGTGGCGCGGGACTCAGGGTTCCCCAAGGGGAGGCCCCCAGGCTCAGGCCCCTGGCAACGGAAGGCTGAGCAAGCAGGCCCTGTTCCGGGCCCGGCTTTCGGGGCAGCCCGGCCCCAGCTGCCGGCGCCAGGGAGGGGACCCCCGGAGGCTGAGGAGCGGGAGGCGTCGGCCTCCCCGGTACACGCCTACCGCAGCTCCTCCTGGCGGTGCCGGAACGCGACGACACGCGATCCCGGACAGGGCCCCGGGGGGGGGGCCCTGCGGCCCTGTGGTGCCCGAAGTGTGTTCGCCGGGCTTTTTTCCGGCCAATTCTCACGAGCGTTCTGCGCAACTCGGGATCGATTTGGGCAGAACGCTCGTGAGCATTGGCCGGCGTTGGGCAGCCCTGGTCAGCGCCCAGTTCCGCGTGGAGCAGGGCCCTTTCTCGCTCGGGGCATGTCGCGGCCACTCGGAAAACGATCCGCGACGATGGGGCGCGGCCGGCGGCCCCGGCGCCGGGGAGGTTTCCCCGAGCAGAGTGGATGGAGGCGCCGTGGCCGGGCGTCCGCCTCCGCCGTGACGGGCGGCCGGGTCGCCCGTGGAGGGGGCTTGCCTCTGTGGGGAAACGGATTGATCTCTCACTCCACGGCTGGGACGAAGCCGCGAATGGTGCCGTTGTCGCCGGGACGGTCGGGGGACTCGTGGCGCGGGACTCAGTGTTCCCCATGGGGAGGCCCCCAGGCTCAGGCCCCTGGCAACGGAAGGCCGAGCAAACAGGACCGGGCCCGGGCCCGGCTTTCGGGGCTGCCCGGCCCCAGCTGCCGGCGCCAGGGAGGGGACCCCCGGAGGCTGAGGAGCGGGAGGCCTCGGCCTCCACGGTGCACGCCTCCCGCAGCTCCTCCTGGCGGTGCCGGAACGCGACGACACGCGAATGCGGACAGGGCCCCGGGGGGGCGTCCCTGTGGCCCTGTGGTGCCCGAAGTGTGTTCGCCGGGCTTTTTCCGGCCAATTCTCACGAGCGTTCTGCCCAAATCGGGATCGATTTGGGCAGAACGCTCGTGAGAATTGGCCGGCTTTGGGCAGCCCTGGTCAGCGCCCAGTTCCGCGTGGAGCAGGGCCCTTTCTCGCTCGGGGCATGTCGCGGCCACCCGGAAAACGAGCCGCGACGATGGGGCGCGGCCGGCGGCCCCGGCGCCGGGGAGGTTTCCCCGAGCAGAGTGGATGGAGGCGCCGTGGCCGGGCGTCCGCGTCCGCCGTGGCGGGCGGCCGGGGCGCCCGTGGAGGGGGCTGGCCTCTGTGGGGAAACGGATTTATCTCTCACTCCACGGCTGGGACGAAGCCGCGAATGGTGCCGTTGTCGCCGGGACGGTCGGGGGACTCGTGGCGCGGGACTCAGTGTTCCCCATGGGGAGGACCCCAGGCTCAGGCCCCTGGCAACGGAAGGCCGAGCAAACAGGACCGGGCCCGGGCCCGGCTTTCGGGGCTGCCCGGCCCCAGCTGCCGGCGCCAGGGAGGGGACCCCCGGAGGCTGAGGAGCGGGAGGCGTCGGCCTCCCCGGTGCACGCCTCCCGCAGCTCCTCCTGGCGGTGCCGGAACGCGACGACACGCGATCCCGGACAGGGCCCCGGGGGGGCGGCCAGGCGGCCCTGTGGTGCCCGAAGTGTGTTCGCCGGGCTTTTTCCGGCCAATTCTCACGAGCGTTCTGCCAAATCGATTTGGGCAGAACGCTCGTGAGAATTGGCCGGCGTTGGGCAGCCCTGGTCAGCGCCCAGTTCCGCGTGGAGCAGGGCCCTTTCTCGCTCGGGGCATGTCGCGGCCACCCGGAAAACGAGCCGCGACGATGGGGCGCGGCCGGTGGCCCCGGCGCCGGGGAGGTTTCCCCAGGAAGAGTGGATGGAGGCGCCGTGGCCGGGCGTCCGCCTCCGCCGTGGCGGGCGGCCGGGGCGCCCGTTGAGGGGGCTGGCCTCTGTGGGGAAACGGATTGATCTCTCACTCCACGGCTGGGACGAAGCCGCGAATGGTGCCGTTGTCGCCGGGACGGTCGGGGGACTCGTGGCGCGGGACTCAGGGTTCCCCATGGGGAGGCCCCCAGGCTCAGGCCCCTGGCAACGGAAGACTGAGCAAACAGGCCCGGTTCCGGGCCCGGCTTTCGGGGCTGCGCGGCCCCAGCTGCCGGCGCCAGGGAGGGGACCCCCGGAGGCTGAGGAGCGGGAGGCGTCGGCCTCCCAGGTGCACGCCTCCCGCAGCTCCTCCTGGCGGAGCCGGAACGCGACGACACGCGATCCCGGACAGGGCCCCGGGGGTTCGGCCCTGCGGCCCTGTGGTGCCCGAAGTGGGTTCGACGGGTTTTTCCGGCCAATTCTCACGAGCGTTCTGCCCAAATCGGGATCGATTTGGTCAGAACGCTCGTGAGAATTGGCCGGCGTTGGGCAGCCCTGGTCAGCGCCCAGTTCCGCGTGGAGCAGGGCCCTTTCTCGCTCGGGGCATGTCGCGGCCACCGGGAAAACGAGCCGCGACGATGGGGCGCGGCCTGCGGCCCCGGCGCCGGGGAGGTTTCCCCGAGCAGAGTGGATGGAGGCGCCGTGGCCGGGCGTCCGCCTCCGCCGTGGCGGACGGCCGGGGCGCCAGTGGAGGGGGCTGGCCTCTGTGGGGAAACGGATTGATCTCTCACTCCACGGCTGGGACGAAGCCGCGAATGGTGCCGTTGTCGCTGGGACGGTCGGGGGACTCGTGGCGCGGGACTCAGTGTTGCCCATGGGGAGGCCCCCAGGCTCAGGCCCCTGGCAACGGAAGGCTGAGCAAACAGGCCCGGGCTCGGGCCCGGCTTTCGGGGCTGCCCTGCCCCAGCTGCCGGCGCCAGGGAGGGGACCCCTGGAGGCTGAGGAGCGGGAGGCGTCGGCCTCCCCGGTGCACGCCTCCCGCAGCTCCTCCTGGCGGTGCCGGAACGCGACGACACGCGATCCCGGACAGGGCCCCAGGGGGGCGGCCCTGCGGCCCTGTGGTGCCCGAAGTGTGTTCGCCGGGCTTTTTCCGGCCAATTCTCACGAGCGTTCTGCCCAAATAGGGATCGATTTGGGCAGAACGCTCGTGAGAATTGGCCGGCGTTGGGCAGCCCTGGTCAGCGCCCAGTTCCGCGTGGAGCAGGGCCCTTTCTCGCTCGGGGCATGTCGCGGCCTCCCGCAAAACGAGCCGCGACGATGGGGCGCGGCCGGCGGCCCCGGCGCCGGGGAGGTTTCCCCGAGCAGAGTGGATGGAGGCGCCGTAGCCGGGCGTCCGCCTCCGCCGTGGCGGGCGGCCGGGGCGCCCGTGGAGGGGGCTGGCCTCTGTGGGGAAACGGATTGATCTCTCACTCCACGGCTGGGACGAAGCCGCGAATGGTGCCGTTGTCGCCGGGACGGTCGGGGGACTCGTGGCGCGGGACTCAGTGTTCCCCATGGGGAGGCCCCCAGGCTCAGGCCCCTGGCAACGGAAGGCCGAGCAAACAGGCCCGGGCCCGGGCCCGGCTTTCGGGGCTGCCCGGCCCCAGCTGCCGGCGCCAGGGAGGGGACCCCCGGAGGCTGAGGAGCGGGAGGCGTCGGCCTCCCCGGTGCACGCCTACCACAGCTCCTCCTGGCGGTGCCGGAACGCGACGACACGCGATCCCGGACAGGGCCCCGGGGGGGCGGCCCTGCGGCCCTGTGGTGCCCGAAGTGTGTTCGCCGGGCTTTTTCCGGCCAATTCTCACGAGCGTTCTGCCCAAATCGGGATCGATTTGGGCAGAACGCTCGTGAGAATTGGCCGGCGTTGGGCAGCCCTGGTCAGGGCCCAGTTCCGCGTGGAGCAGGGCCCTTTCTCGCTCGGGGCATGTCGCGGCCACCCGGAAAACGAGCCGCGACGATGGGGCGCGGCCGGCGGCCCCGGCGCCGGGGAGGTTTCCCCGAGCAGAGTGGATGGAGGCGCCGTGGCCGGGCGTCCGCCTCCGCCGTGGCGGGCGGCCGGGTCGCCCGTGGAGGGGGCTGGCCTCTGTGGGGAAACGGATTGATCTCTCACTCCACGGCTGGGACGAAGCCGCGAATGGTGCCGTTGTCGCCGGGACGGTCGGGGGACTCGTGGCGCGGGACTCAGTGTTCCCCAAGGGGAGGCCCCAAGGCTCAGGCCCCTGGCAACGGAAGGCTGAGCAAGCAGGCCCGGTTCCGGGCCCGGCTTTCGGGGCTGCCCGGCCCCAGCTTCCAGCGCCAGGGAGGGGACCCCCGGAGGCTGAGGAATGGGAGGCGTCGGCCTCCCCTGTGCACGCCTCCCGCAGCTCCTCCTGGCGGTGCCGGAACGCGACGACACGCGAATCCGGACAGGGCCCCGGGGGGGCGACCCTGCGGCCCTGTGGTGCCCGAAGTGTGTTCGCCGGGCTTTTTCCGGCCAATTCTCACGAGCGTTCTGCCCAAATCGGGATCGATTTGGTCAGAACGCTCGTGAGAATTGGCCGGCGTTTGGCAGCCCTGGTCAGCGCCCAGTTCCGCGTGGAGCAGGGCCCTTTCTCGCTCGGGGCATGTCGCGGCCACCCGGAAAACGAGCCGCGACGATGGGGCGCGGCCGGCGGCCCCGGCGCCGTTGAGGTTTCCCCGAGCAGAGTGGATGGAGGCGCCGTGGCCGGACGTCCGCCTCCGCCGTGGCGGGCGGCCGGGGCGCCCGTGGAGGGGGCTGGCCTCTGTGGGGAAACGGATTGATCTCTCACTCCACGGCTGGGACGAAGCCGCTAATGGTGCCGGTGTCGCCGGGACGGTCGGGGGACTCGTGGCGCGGGACTCAGGGTTCCCCATGGGGAGGCCCCCAGGCTCAGGCCCCTGGCAACGGAAGGCCGAGCAAACAGGCCCGGGCCCGGGCCCGGCTTTCGGGGCTGCCCGGCCCTAGCTGCCGGCGCAAGGGAGGGGACCCCCGGAGGCTGAGGAGCGGGAGGCGTCGGCCTCCCCGGTGCACGCCTACCACAGCTCCTCCTGGCGGTGCCGGAACGCGACGACACGCGATCCCGGACAGGGCCCCGGGGGGGCGACCTGCCGCCCTGTGGTGCCCGAAGTGTGTTCGCCGGGCTTTTTCCGGCCAATTCTCACGAGCGTTCTGCCCAAATCGGGATCGATTTGGGCAGAACGCTCGTGAGAATTGGCCGGCGTTGGGCAGCCCTGGTCAGCGCCCAGTTCCGCGTGGAGCAGGGCCCTTTCTCGCTCGGGGCATGTCGCGGACACCCGGAAAACGAGCCGCGACGATGGGGCGCGGCCGGCGGCCCCGGCGCCGGGGAGGTTTCCCCGAGCAGAGTGGATGGAGGCGCCGTGGCCGGGCGTCCGCCTCCGCCGTGGCGGGCGGCCGGGGCGCCCGTGGAGGGGGCTGGCCTCTGTGGGGAAACGGATTGTTCTCTCACTCCACGGCTGGGACGAAGCCGCGAATGGTGCCGTTGTCTCCGGGACGGTCGGGGGACTCGTGGCGCGGGACTCAGGGTTCCCCATGGGGAGGCCCCAAGGCTCAGGCCCCTGGCAACGGAAGGCTGAGCAAGCAGGCCCGGTTCCGGACCAGGCTTTCGGGGCTGCCCGGCCCCAGCTGCCGGCGCCAGGGAGGGGACCCCCGGAGGCTGAGGAGCGGGAGGCGTCGGCCTCCCCTGTGCACGCCTCCCGCAGCTCCTCCTGGCGGTGCCGGAATGCGACGACACGCGATCCCGGACAGGGCCCCTGGGGGGCGGCCCTGCGGCCCTGTGATGCCCGAAGTGTGTTCGCCGGGCTTTTTCCGGCCAATTCTCACGAGCGTTCTGCCCAAATCGGGATCGATTTGGGCAGAACGCTCGTGAGAATTGGCCGGCGTTGGGCAGCCCTGGTCAGCGCCCAGTTCCGCGTGGAGCAGGGCCCTTTCTCGCTCGGGGCATGTCGAGGCCACCCGGAAAACGAGCCGCGACGATGGGGCGCGGCCGGCGGCCCCGGCGCCGGGGAGGTTTCCCCGAGCAGAGTGAATGGAGGCGCCGTGGCCGGGCGTCCGCCTCCGCCGTGGTGGGCGGCCGGGGCGCCCGTGGAGGGGGCTGGCCTCTGTGGGGAAACGGATTGATCTCTCACTCCACGGCTGGGACGAAGCCGCGAATGGTGCCGTTGTCGCCGGGACGGTCGGGGGACTCGTGTCGCGGGATTTAGGGTTCCCCATGGGGAGGCCCCCAGGCTCAGGCCCCTGGCAACGGAAGACTGAGCAAACAGGCCCGGTTCCGGGCCCGGCTTTCGGGGCTGCCCGGCCCCAGCTGCCGGCGCCAGGGCGGGGACCCCGGAGCCTGAGGAGCGGGAGGCGTCGGCCTCCCCGGTACACGCCTCCCGCAGCTCCTCCTGGCGGTGCCGGAACGCGACGAAACGCGATCCCGGACAGGGCCCCGGGGGGGCGGCCCTGCGGCCCTGTGGTGCCCGAAGTGTGTTCGCCGGGCTTTTTCCGGCCAATTCTCACGAGCGTTCTGCCCAAATCGGGATCGATTTGGGCAGAACGCTCGTGAGAATTGGCCGGCGTTGGGCAGCCCTGGTCAGCGCCCAGTTCCGCGTGGAGCAGGGGCCTTTCTCGCTCGGGGCATGTCGCGGCCACCCGGAAAACGAGCCGCGACGATGGGGCGCGGCCGGCGGACCCGGCGCCGGGGAGGTTTCCCCGAGCAGAGTGGATGGAGGCGCCGTGGCCGGGCGTCCGCCTCCGCCGTGGCGGGCGGCCGGGGCGCCCGTGGAGGGGGCTGGCCTCTGTGGGGAAACGGATTGATCTCTCACTCCACGGCTGGGACGAAGCCGCGAATGGTGCCGTTGTCGCCGGGACGGTCGGGGGACTCGTGGCGCGGGACTCAGTGTTCCCCATGGGGAGGCCCCCAGGCTCAGGCCCCTGGCAACGGAAGGCTGAGCAAACAGGCCCGGGCCCGGGCCCGGGTTTCGGGGCTGCCCGGCCCCAGCTGCCGGCGCCAGGGAGGGGACCCCCGGAGGCTGAGGAGCGGGAGGCGTCGGCCTCCCCGGTGCACGCCTCCCGCAGTTCCTCCTGGCGGTGCCGGAACGCGACGACACGCGATCCCGGACAGGGCCCCGAGGGGGCGGCCCTGGGGCCCTGTGGTGCCCGAAGTGTGTTCGCCGGGGTTTTTCCGGCCAATTCTCACGAGCGTTCTGCCCAAATCGGGATCGATTTGGGCAGAACGCTCGTGAGAATTGGCCGGCGTTGGGCAGCCCTGGTCAGCGCCCAGTTCCGCGTGGAGCAGGGCCCTTTCTCGCTCGGGGCATGTCGCGGCCACCCGGAAAACGAGCCGCGACGATGGGGCGCGGCCGGCGGACCGGCGCCGGGGAGGTTTCCCCGAGCAGAGTGGATGGAGGCGCCGTGGCCGGGCGTCCGCCTCCGCCGTGGCGGGCGGCCGGGGCGCCCGTGGAGGGGCCTGGCCTCTGTGGGGAAACGGATTGTTCTCTCACTCCACGGCTGGGACGAAGCCGCGAATGGTGCCGTTGTCTCCGGGACGGTCGGGGGACACGTGGCGCGGGACTCAGTGTTCCCCATGGGGAGGCCCCCAGGCTCAGGCCCCTGGCAATGGAAGGCTGAGCAAGCAGGCCCGGTTCCGGGCCCGGCTTTCGGGGCTGCCCGGCCCTAGCTGCCGGCGCAAGGGAGGGGACCCCCGGAGGCTGAGGAGCGGGAGGCGTCGGCCTCCCCGGTGCACACCTCCCACAGCTCCTCCTGGCGGTGCCGGAACGCGACGACACGCGATCCCGGACAGGGCCCCGGGGGGGCGACCTGCCGCCCTGTGGTGCCCGAAGTGTGTTCGCCGGGCTTTTTCCGGCCAATTCTCACGAGCGTTCTGCCCAAATCGGGATCGATTTGGGCAGAACGCTCGTGAGAATTGGCCGGCGTTGGGCAGCCCTGGTCAGCGCCCAGTTCCGCGTGGAGCAGGGCCCTTTCTCGCTCGGGGCATGTCGCGGACACCCGGAAAACGAGCCGCGACGATGGGGCGCGGCCGGCGGCCCCGGCGCCGGGGAGGTTTCCCCGAGCAGAGTGGATGGAGGCGCCGTGGCCGGGCGTCCGCCTCCGCCGTGGCGGGCGGCCGGGGCGCCCGTGGAGGGGGCTGGCCTCTGTGGGGAAACGGATTGTTCTCTCACTCCATGGCTGGGACGAAGCCGCGAATGGTGCCGTTGTCTCCGGGACGGTCGGGGGACTCGTGGCGCGGGACTCAGGGTTCCCCATGGGGAGGCCCCAAGGCTCAGGCCCCTGGCAACGGAAGGCTGAGCAAGCAGGCACGGTTCCGGACCAGGCTTTCGGGGCTGCCCGGCCCCAGCTGCCGGCGCCAGGGAGGGGACCCCCGGAGGCTGAGGAGCGGGAGGCGTCGGCCTCCCCTGTGCACGCCTCCCGCAGCTCCTCCTGGCGGTGCCGGAATGCGACGACACGCGATCCCGGACAGGGCCCCGGGGGGGCGGCCCTGCGGCCCTGTGGTGCCCGAAGTGTGTTCGCCGGGCTTTTTCCGGCCAATTCTCACGAGCGTTCTGCCCAAATCGGGATCGATTTGGGCAGAACGCTCGTGAGAATTGGCCGGCGTTGGGCAGCCCTGGTCAGCGCCCAGTTCCGCGTGGAGCAGGGCCCTTTCTCGCTCGGGGCATGTCGAGGCCACCCGGAAAATGAGCCGCGACGATGGGGCGCGGCCGGCGGACCCGGCGCCGGGGAGGTTTCCCCGAGCAGAGTGGATGGAGGCGCCGAAGCCGGGCGTCCGCCTCCGCCGTGGCGGGCGGCCGGGGCGCCCGTGGAGGGGGCTGGCCTCTGTGGGGAAACGGATTGATCTCTCACTCCACGGCTGGGACGAAGCAGCGAATGGTGCCGTTGTCGCCGGGACGGTCGGGGGACTCCTGGCGCGGGACCTAGGGTTCCCCATGGGGAGGCCCCCAGGCTCAGGCCCCTGGCAACGGAAGACTGAGCAAGCAGGCCCGGGCCCGGGCCCGGCTTTCGGGGCTGCCCGGCCCCAGCTGCCGGCGCCAGGGAGGGGACCCCTGGAGGCTGAGGAGCGGGAGGCGTCGGCCTCCCCGGTGCACGCCTCCCGCAGCTCCTCCTGGCGGTGCCGGAACGCGACGACACGCGATCCCGGACAGGGCCCCGGGGGGGCGGCCCTGCGGCCCTGTGGTGCCCGAAGTGTGTTCGCCGGGCTTTTTCCGGCCAATTCTCACGAGCGTTCTGCCCAAATCGGGATCGATTTGGGCAGAACGCTCGTGAGAATTGGCCGGCGTTGGGCAGCCCTGGTCATCGCCCAGTTCCGCGTGGAGCAGGGCCCTTTCTCGCTCGGGGCATGTCGCGGCCACCCGGAAAACGAGCCGCGACGATGGGGCGCGGCCGGCGGCCCCGGCGCCGGGGAGGTTTCCCCGAGCAGAGTGAATGGAGGCGCCGTGGCCGGGCGTCCGCCTCCGCCGTGGCGGGCGGCCGGGGCGCCCGTGGAGGGGGCTGGCCTCTGTGGGGAAACGGATTGATCTCTCACTCCACGGCTGGGACGAAGCCGCGAATGGTGCCGTTGTCGCCGGGACGGACGGGGGACTCGTGTCGCGGGATTTAGGGTTCCCCATGGGGAGGCCCCCAGGCTCAGGCCCCTGGCAACGGAAGACTGAGCAAACAGGCCCGGTTCCGGGCCCGGCTTTCGGGGCTGCCCGGCCCCTGCTGCCGGCGCCAGGGAGGGGACCCCGGAGCCTGAGGAGCGGGAGGCGTCGGCCTCCCCGGTGCACCCCTCCCGCAGCTCCTCCTGGCGGAGCCAGAACGCGACGACACACGATCCCGGACAGGGCCCCGGGGGGGCGGCCCTGCGGCCCTGTGGTGCCCGAAGTGTGTTCGCCGGGCTTTTTCCGGCCAATTCTCACGAGCGTTCTGCCCAAATCGGGATCGATTTGGGCAGAACGCTCGTGAGAATTGGCCGGCGTTGGGCAGCCCTGGTCAGCGCCCAGTTCCGCGAGGAGCAGGGCCCTTTCTCGCTCGGGGCATGTCGCGGCCACCCGGAAAACGAGCCGCGACGATGGGGCGCGGCCGGCGGCCCCGGCGCCGGGGAGGTTTCCCCGAGCAGAGTGGATGGAGGCGCCGTGGCCGGGCGTCCGCCTCCGCCGTGGCGGGCGGCCGGGGCGCCCGTGGAGGGGGCTGGCCTCTATGGGGAAACGGATTGTTCTCTCACTCCACGGCTGGGACGAAGCCGCGAATGGTGCCGTTGTCTCCGGGACGGTCGGGGGACTCGTGGCGCGGGACTCAGGGTTCCCCATGGGGAGGCCCCCAGGCTCAGGCCCCTGGCAACGGAAGGCTGAGCAAGCAGGCCCGGTTCCGGGCCCGGCTTTCGGGGCTGCCCGGCCCCAGCTGCCAGCGCCAGGGAGGGGACCCCCGGAGGCTGAGGAGCGGGAGGCGTCGGCCTCCCCGGTGCACGCCTCCCGCAGCTCCTCCTGGCGGTGCCGGAACGCGACGACACGCGATCCCGGACAGGGCCCCGGGGGGGCGGCCCGTCGGCCCTGTGGTGCCCGAAGTGTGTTCGCCGGGCTTTTTCCGGCCAATTCTCACGAGCGTTCTGCCCAAATCGGGATCGATTTGGGCAGAACGCTCGTGAGAATTGGCCGGCGTTGGGCAGCCCTGGTAGCGCCCAGTTCCGCGTGGAGCAGGGCCCTTTCTCGCTCGGGGCATGTCGCGGCCACCCGGAAAACGAGCTGCGACGATGGGGCGCGGCCGGCGGCCCCGGCGCCGGGGAGGTTTCCCCGAGCAGAATGGATGGAGGCGCCGTGGCCGGGCGTCCGCCTCCGCCGTGGCGGGCGGCCGTGGCGCCCGTGGAGGGGCCTGGCCTCTGTGGGGAAACGGATTGTTCTCTCACTCCACGGCTGGGACGAAGCCGCGAATGGTGCCGTTGTCTCCGGGACGGTCGGGGGACTCGTGGCGCGGGACTCAGTGTTCCCTATGGGGAGGCCCCCAGGCTCAGGCCCCTGGCAACGGAAGGCTGAGCAAGCAGGCCCGGGCCCGGGCCCGGCTTTCGGGGCTGCCCGGCCCTAGCTGCCGGCGCAAGGGAGGGGACCCCCAGAGGCTGAGGAGCGGGAGGCGTCGGCCTCCCCGGTGCACGCCTCCCGCAGATCCTCCTGGCGGTGCCGGAACGCGACGACACGCGATCCCGGACAGGGCCCCGGGGGGGCGACCTGCCGCCCTGTGGTGCCCGAAGTGTGTTCGCCGGGCTTTTTCCGGCCAATTCTCACGAGCGTTCTGCCCAAATCGGGATCGATTTGGGCAGAACGCTCGTGAGAATTGGCCGGCGTTGGGCAGCCCTGGTCAGCGCCCAGTTCTGCGTGGAGCAGGGCCCTTTCTCGCTCGGGGCATGTCGCGGCCACCCGGAAAACGAGCCGCGACGATGGGGCGCGGCCGGCGGACCCGGCGCCGGGGAGGTTTCCCCGAGCAGAGTGGATGGAGGCGCCGTGGCCGGGCGTCCGCTTCCGCCGTGGCGGGCGGCCGGGGCGCCCGTGGAGGGGGCTGGCCTCTGTGGGGAAACGGATTGTTCTCTCACTCCATGGCTGGGACGAAGCCGAGAATGGTGCCGTTGTCTCCGGGACGGTCGGGGGACTCGTGGCGCGGGACTCAGGGTTCCCCATGGGGAGGCCCCCAGGCTCAGGCCACTGGCAACGGAAGGCTGAGCAAGCAGGCCCGGGCCCGGGCCCGGCTTTCGGGGCTGCCCGGCCCCAGCTGCCGGCGCCAGGGAGTGGACCTCCGGAGGCTGAGGAGCGGGAGGCGTCGGCCTCCCCGGTGCACGCCTCCCGCAGCTCCTCCTGGCGGTGCCGGAACGCGATGACACGCGATCCCGGACAGGGCCCCGGGGGGGCGGCCCTGCGGCCCTGTGGTGCCCGAAGTGTGTTCGCCGGGTTTTTCCGGCCAATTCTCACGAGCGTTCTGCCCAAATCGGGATCGATTTGGGCAGAACGCTCGTGAGAATTGGCCGGCGTTGGGCAGCCCTGGTCAGCGCCCAGTTCCGCGTGGAGCAGGGCCCTTTCTCGCTCGGGGCATGTCGCGGCCACCCGGAAAACGAGCCGCGACGATGGGGCGCGGCCGGCGGCCCCGGAGCCGGGGAGGTTTCCCCGAGCAGAGTGGATGGAGGCGCCGTGGCCGGGCGTCCGCCTCCGCCGTGGCGGGCGGCCGGGGCGCCCGTTGAGGGGGCTGGCCTCTGTGGGGAAACGGATTGATCTCTCACTCCACGGCTGGGACGAAGCCGCGAATGGTGCCGTTGTCGCCGGGACGGTCGGGGGACTCGTGGCGCGGGACTCAGGGTTCCCCATGGGGAGGCCCCCAGGCTCAGGCCCCTGGCAACGGAAGGCTGAGCAAGCAGGCCCGGTTCCGGGCCCGGCTTTCGGGGCTGCCCGGCCCCAGCTGCCAGCGCCAGGGAGGGGACCCCCAGAGGCTGAGGAGCGGGAGGCGTCGGCCTCCCCGGTGCACGCCTCCCGCAGCTCCTCCTGGCGGTGCCGGAACGCGACGACACGCGATCCCGGACAGGGCCCCGGGGGGGCGGCCCTGCGGCCCTGTGGTGCCCGAAGTGTGTTCGCCGGGCTTTTTCCGGCCAATTCTCACGAGCGTTCTGCCCAAATCGGGATCGATTTGGGCAGAACGCTCGTGAGAATTGGCCGGCGTTGGGCAGCCCTGGTCAGCGCCCAGTTCCGCGTGGAGCAGGGCCCTTTCTCGCTCGGGGCATGTCGCGGCCACCCGGAAAACGAGCCGCGACGATGGGGCGCGGCCGGCGGCCCCGGCGCCGGGGAGGTTTCCCCGAGCAGAGTGGATGGAGGCGCCGTGGCCGGGCGTCCGCCTCCGCCGTGGCGGGCGGCCGGGGCGCCCGTGGAGGGGGCTGGCCTCTGTGGGGAAACGGATTGATCTCTCACTCCACGGCTGGGACGAAGCCGCGAATGGTGCCGTTGTCGCCGGGACGGTCGGGGGACTCGTGGCGCGGGACTCAGTGTTCCCCATGGGGAGGCCCCCAGGCTCAGGCCCCTGGCAACGGAAGGCTGAGCAAACAGGCCCGGGCCCGGGCCCGGGTTTCGGGGCTGCCCGGCCCCAGCTGCCGGCGCCAGGGAGGGGACCCCCGGAGGCTGAGGAGCGGGAGGCGTCGGCCTCCCCGGTGCACGCCTCCCGCAGTTCCTCCTGGCGGTGCCGGAACGCGACGACACGCGATCCCGGACAGGGCCCCGAGGGGGCGGCCCTGGGGCCCTGTGGTGCCCGAAGTGTGTTCGCCGGGGTTTTTCCGGCCAATTCTCACGAGCGTTCTGCCCAAATCGGGATCGATTTGGGCAGAACGCTCGTGAGAATTGGCCGGCGTTGGGCAGCCCTGGTCAGCGCCCAGTTCCGCGTGGAGCAGGGCCCTTTCTCGCTCGGGGCATGTCGCGGCCACCCGGAAAACGAGCCGCGACGATGGGGCGCGGCCGGCGGACCGGCGCCGGGGAGGTTTCCCCGAGCAGAGTGGATGGAGGCGCCGTGGCCGGGCGTCCGCCTCCGCCGTGGCGGGCGGCCGGGGCGCCCGTGGAGGGGCCTGGCCTCTGTGGGGAAACGGATTGTTCTCTCACTCCACGGCTGGGACGAAGCCGCGAATGGTGCCGTTGTCTCCGGGACGGTCGGGGGACACGTGGCGCGGGACTCAGTGTTCCCCATGGGGAGGCCCCCAGGCTCAGGCCCCTGGCAATGGAAGGCTGAGCAAGCAGGCCCGGTTCCGGGCCCGGCTTTCGGGGCTGCCCGGCCCTAGCTGCCGGCGCAAGGGAGGGGACCCCCGGAGGCTGAGGAGCGGGAGGCGTCGGCCTCCCCGGTGCACACCTCCCACAGCTCCTCCTGGCGGTGCCGGAACGCGACGACACGCGATCCCGGACAGGGCCCCGGGGGGGCGACCTGCCGCCCTGTGGTGCCCGAAGTGTGTTCGCCGGGCTTTTTCCGGCCAATTCTCACGAGCGTTCTGCCCAAATCGGGATCGATTTGGGCAGAACGCTCGTGAGAATTGGCCGGCGTTGGGCAGCCCTGGTCAGCGCCCAGTTCCGCGTGGAGCAGGGCCCTTTCTCGCTCGGGGCATGTCGCGGACACCCGGAAAACGAGCCGCGACGATGGGGCGCGGCCGGCGGCCCCGGCGCCGGGGAGGTTTCCCCGAGCAGAGTGGATGGAGGCGCCGTGGCCGGGCGTCCGCCTCCGCCGTGGCGGGCGGCCGGGGCGCCCGTGGAGGGGGCTGGCCTCTGTGGGGAAACGGATTGTTCTCTCACTCCATGGCTGGGACGAAGCCGCGAATGGTGCCGTTGTCTCCGGGACGGTCGGGGGACTCGTGGCGCGGGACTCAGGGTTCCCCATGGGGAGGCCCCAAGGCTCAGGCCCCTGGCAACGGAAGGCTGAGCAAGCAGGCACGGTTCCGGACCAGGCTTTCGGGGCTGCCCGGCCCCAGCTGCCGGCGCCAGGGAGGGGACCCCCGGAGGCTGAGGAGCGGGAGGCGTCGGCCTCCCCTGTGCACGCCTCCCGCAGCTCCTCCTGGCGGTGCCGGAATGCGACGACACGCGATCCCGGACAGGGCCCCGGGGGGGCGGCCCTGCGGCCCTGTGGTGCCCGAAGTGTGTTCGCCGGGCTTTTTCCGGCCAATTCTCACGAGCGTTCTGCCCAAATCGGGATCGATTTGGGCAGAACGCTCGTGAGAATTGGCCGGCGTTGGGCAGCCCTGGTCAGCGCCCAGTTCCGCGTGGAGCAGGGCCCTTTCTCGCTCGGGGCATGTCGAGGCCACCCGGAAAATGAGCCGCGACGATGGGGCGCGGCCGGCGGACCCGGCGCCGGGGAGGTTTCCCCGAGCAGAGTGGATGGAGGCGCCGAAGCCGGGCGTCCGCCTCCGCCGTGGCGGGCGGCCGGGGCGCCCTTGGAGGGGGCTGGCCTCTGTGGGGAAACGGATTGATCTCTCACTCCACAGCTGGGACGAAGCAGCGAATGGTGCCGTTGTCGCCGGGACGGTCGGGGGACTCCTGGCGCGGGACCTAGGGTTCCCCATGGGGAGGCCCCCAGGCTCAGGCCCCTGGCAACGGAAGACTGAGCAAGCAGGCCCGGGCCCGGGCCCGGCTTTCGGGGCTGCCCGGCCCCAGCTGCCGGCGCCAGGGAGGGGACCCCTGGAGGCTGAGGAGCGGGAGGCGTCGGCCTCCCCGGTGCACGCCTCCCGCAGCTCCTCCTGGCGGTGCCGGAACGCGACGACACGCGATCCCGGACAGGGCCCCGGGGGGGCGGCCCTGCGGCCCTGTGGTGCCCGAAGTGTGTTCGCCGGGCTTTTTCCGGCCAATTCTCACGAGCGTTCTGCCCAAATCGGGATCGATTTGGGCAGAACGCTCGTGAGAATTGGCCGGCGTTGGGCAGCCCTGGTCATCGCCCAGTTCCGCGTGGAGCAGGGCCCTTTCTCGCTCGGGGCATGTCGCGGCCACCCGGAAAACGAGCCGAGACGATGGGGCGCGGCCGGCGGCCCCGGCGCCGGGGAGGTTTCCCCGAGCAGAGTGAATGGAGGCGCCGTGGCCGGGCGTCCGCCTCCGTCGTGGTGGGCGGCCGGGGCGCCCGTGGAGGGGGCTGGCCTCTGTGGGGAAACGGATTGATCTCTCACTCCACGGCTGGGACGAAGCCGCGAATGGTGCCGTTGTCGCCGGGACGGTCGGGGGACTCGTGTCGCGGGATTTAGGGTTCCCCATGGGGAGGCCCCCAGGCTCAGGCCCCTGGCAACGGAAGACTGAGCAAACAGGCCCGGTTCCGGGCCCGGCTTTCGGGGCTGCCCGGCCCCAGCTGCCGGCGCCAGGGAGGGGACCCCGGAGCCTGAGGAGCGGGAGGCGTCGGCCTCCCCGGTGCACCCCTCCCGCAGCTCCTCCTGGCGGAGCCAGAACGCGACGACACACGATCCCGGACAGGGCCCCGGGGGGGCGGCCCTGCGGCCCTGTGGTGCCCGAAGTGTGTTCGCCGGGCTTTTTCCGGCCAATTCTCACGAGCGTTCTGCCCAAATCGGGATCGATTTGGGCAGAACGCTCGTGAGAATTGGCCGGCGTTGGGCAGCCCTGGTCAGCGCCCAGTTCCGCGAGGAGCAGGGCCCTTTCTCGCTCGGGGCATGTCGCGGCCACCCGGAAAACGAGCCGCGACGATGGGGCGCGGCCGGCGGCCCCGGCGCCGGGGAGGTTTCCCCGAGCAGAGTGGATGGAGGCGCCGTGGCCGGGCGTCCGCCTCCGCCGTGGCGGGCGGCCGGGGCGCCCGTGGAGGGGGCTGGCCTCTATGGGGAAACGGATTGTTCTCTCACTCCACGGCTGGGACGAAGCCGCGAATGGTGCCGTTGTCTCCGGGACGGTCGGGGGACTCGTGGCGCGGGACTCAGGGTTCCCCATGGGGAGGCCCCCAGGCTCAGGCCCCTGGCAACGGAAGGCTGAGCAAGCAGGCCCGGTTCCGGGCCCGGCTTTCGGGGCTGCCCGGCCCCAGCTGCCAGCGCCAGGGAGGGGACCCCCGGAGGCTGAGGAGCGGGAGGCGTCGGCCTCCCCGGTGCACGCCTCCCGCAGCTCCTCCTGGCGGTGCCGGAACGCGACGACACGCGATCCCGGACAGGGCCCCGGGGGGGCGGCCCGTCGGCCCTGTGGTGCCCGAAGTGTGTTCGCCGGGCTTTTTTCCGGCCAATTCTCACGAGCGTTCTGCCCAAATCGGGATCGATTTGGGCAGAACGCTCGTGAGAATTGGCCGGCGTTGGGCAGCCCTGGTAGCGCCCAGTTCCGCGTGGAGCAGGGCCCTTTCTCGCTCGGGGCATGTCGCGGCCACCCGGAAAACGAGCTGCGACGATGGGGCGCGGCCGGCGGCCCCGGCGCCGGGGAGGTTTCCCCGAGCAGAATGGATGGAGGCGCCGTGGCCGGGCGTCCGCCTCCGCCGTGGCGGGCGGCCGTGGCGCCCGTGGAGGGGCCTGGCCTCTGTGGGGAAACGGATTGTTCTCTCACTCCACGGCTGGGACGAAGCCGCGAATGGTGCCGTTGTCTCCGGGACGGTCGGGGGACTCGTGGCGCGGGACTCAGTGTTCCCTATGGGGAGGCCCCCAGGCTCAGGCCCCTGGCAACGGAAGGCTGAGCAAGCAGGCCCGGGCCCGGGCCCGGCTTTCGGGGCTGCCCGGCCCTAGCTGCCGGCGCAAGGGAGGGGACCCCCAGAGGCTGAGGAGCGGGAGGCGTCGGCCTCCCCGGTGCACGCCTCCCGCAGATCCTCCTGGCGGTGCCGGAACGCGACGACACGCGATCCCGGACAGGGCCCCGGGGGGGCGACCTGCCGCCCTGTGGTGCCCGAAGTGTGTTCGCCGGGCTTTTTCCGGCCAATTCTCACGAGCGTTCTGCCCAAATCGGGATCGATTTGGGCAGAACGCTCGTTAGAATTGGCCGGCGTTGGGCAGCCCTGGTCAGCGCCCAGTTCTGCGTGGAGCAGGGCCCTTTCTCGCTCGGGGCATGTCGCGGCCACCCGGAAAACGAGCCGCGACGATGGGGCGCGGCCGGCGGACCCGGCGCCGGGGAGGTTTCCCCGAGCAGAGTGGATGGAGGCGCCGTGGCCGGGCGTCCGCTTCCGCCGTGGCGGGCGGCCGGGGCGCCCGTGGAGGGGGCTGGCCTCTGTGGGGAAACGGATTGTTCTCTCACTCCATGGCTGGGACGAAGCCGAGAATGGTGCCGTTGTCTCCGGGACGGTCGGGGGACTCGTGGCGCGGGACTCAGGGTTCCCCATGGGGAGGCCCCCAGGCTCAGGCCACTGGCAACGGAAGGCTGAGCAAGCAGGCCCGGGCCCGGGCCCGGCTTTCGGGGCTGCCCGGCCCCAGCTGCCGGCGCCAGGGAGTGGACCTCCGGAGGCTGAGGAGCGGGAGGCGTCGGCCTCCCCGGTGCACGCCTCCCGCAGCTCCTCCTGGCGGTGCCGGAACGCGATGACACGCGATCCCGGACAGGGCCCCGGGGGGGCGGCCCTGCGGCCCTGTGGTGCCCGAAGTGTGTTCGCCGGGTTTTTCCGGCCAATTCTCACGAGCGTTCTGCCCAAATCGGGATCGATTTGGGCAGAACGCTCGTGAGAATTGGCCGGCGTTGGGCAGCCCTGGTCAGCGCCCAGTTCCGCGTGGAGCAGGGCCCTTTCTCGCTCGGGGCATGTCGCGGCCACCCGGAAAATGAGCCGCGACGATGGGGCGCGGCCGGCGGCCCCGGAGCCGGGGAGGTTTCCCCGAGCAGAGTGGATGGAGGCGCCGTGGCCGGGCGTCCGCCTCCGCCGTGGCGGGCGGCCGGGGCGCCCGTTGAGGGGGCTGGCCTCTGTGGGGAAACGGATTGATCTCTCACTCCACGGCTGGGACGAAGCCGCGAATGGTGCCGTTGTCGCCGGGACGGTCGGGGGACTCGTGGCGCGGGACTCAGGGTTCCCCATGGGGAGGCCCCCAGGCTCAGGCCCCTGGCAACGGAAGGCTGAGCAAGCAGGCCCGGTTCCGGGCCCGGCTTTCGGGGCTGCCCGGCCCCAGCTGCCAGCGCCAGGGAGGGGACCCCCAGAGGCTGAGGAGCGGGAGGCGTCGGCCTCCCCGGTGCACGCCTCCCGCAGCTCCTCCTGGCGGTGCCGGAACGCGACGACACGCGATCCCGGACAGGGCCCCGGGGGGGCGGCCCTGCGGCCCTGTGGTGCCCGAAGTGTGTTCGCCGGGCTTTTTCCGGCCAATTCTCACGAGCGTTCTGCCCAAATCGGGATCGATTTGGGCAGAACGCTCGTGAGAATTGGACGGCGTTGGGCAGCCCTGGTCAGCGCCCAGTTCCGCGTGGAGCAGGGCCCTTTCTCGCTCGGGGCATGTCGCGGCCACCCGGAAAACGAGCCGCGACGATGGGGCGCGGCCGGCGGCCCCGGCGCCGGGGAGGTTTCCCCGAGCAGAGTGGATGGAGGTGCCGTGGCCGGGCGTCCGCCTCCGCCGTGGCGGGCGGCCGGGGCGCCCGTGGAGGGGGCTGGCCTCTGTGGGGAAACGGATTGATCTCTCACTCCACGGCTGGGACGAAGCCGCGAATGGTGCCGTTGTCGCCGGGACGGTCGGGGGACTCGTGGCGCGGGATTTAGGGTTCCCCATGGGGTGGCCCCCAGGCTCAGGCCCCTGGCAACGGAAGACAGAGCAAACAGGCCCGGTTCCGGGCCCGGCTTTCGGGGCTGCCCGGCCCCAGCTGCCGGCGCCAGGGAGGGGACCCCGGAGCCTGAGGAGCGGGAGGCGTCGGCCTCCCCGGTACACGCATCCCGCAGCTCCTCCTGGCGGTGCCGGAACGCGACGACACGCGATCCCGGACAGGGCCCCGGGGGGGCGGCCCTGCGGCCCTGTGGTGCCCGAAGTGTGTTCGCCGGGCTTTTTCCGGCCAATTCTCACGAGCGTTCTGCCCAAATCGGGATCGATTTGGGCAGAACGCTCGTGAGAATTGGCCGGCGTTGGGCAGCCCTGGTCAGCGCCCAGTTCCGCGTGGAGCAGGGCCCTTTCTCGCTCGGGGCATGTCGCGGCCACCCGGAAAAC
Organism: Meles meles; assembly: GCF_922984935.1. Taxonomy (NCBI): domain Eukaryota; kingdom Metazoa; phylum Chordata; class Mammalia; order Carnivora; family Mustelidae; genus Meles; species Meles meles. The sequence continues at coordinate 357,503 of NW_025721152.1, forward strand.
GAGCCGCGACGATGGGGCGCGGCCGGCGGCCCCGGCGCCGGGGAGGTTTCCCCGAGCAGAGTGGATGGAGGCGCCGTGGCCGGGCGTCCGCCTCCGCCGTGGCGGGCGGCCGGGGCGCCCGTGGAGGGGGCTGGCCTCTGTGGGGAAACGGATTGATCTCTCACTCCACGGCTGGGACGAAGCCGCGAATGGTGCCGTTGTCGCCGGGACGGTCGGGGGACTCGTGGCGCGGGACTCAGTGTTCCCCATGGGGAGGCCCCCAGGCTCAGGCCCCTGGCAACGGAAGGCTGAGCAAACAGGCCCGGGCCCGGGCCCGGCTTTCGGGGCTGCCCGGCCCCAGCTGCCGGCGCCAGGGAGGGGACCCCCGGAGGCTGAGGAGCGGGAGGCGTCGGCCTCCCCGGTGCACGCCTCCCGCAGTTCCTCCTGGCGGTGCCGGAACGCGACGACACGCGATCCCGGACAGGGCCCCGGGGGGGCGGCCCTGCGTCCTGTGGTGCCCGAAGTGTGTTCGCCGGGCTTTTTCCGGCCAATTCTCACGAGCGTTCTGCCCAAATCAGGATCTATTTGGGCAGAACGCTCGTGAGAATTGGCCGGCGTTGGGCAGCCCTGGTCAGCGTCCAGTTCCGCGTGGAGCAGGGCCCTTTCTCGCTCGGGGCATGTCGCGGCCACCCGGAAAACGAGCCGCGACGATGGGGCGCGGCCGGCGGACCGGCGCCGGGGAGGTTTCCCCGAGCAGAGTGGATGGAGGCGCCGTGGCCGGGCGTCCGCCTCCGCCGTGGCGGGCGGCCGGGGCGCCCGTGGAGGGGCCTGGCCTCTGTGGGGAAACGGATTGTTCTCTCACTCCACGGCTGGGACGAAGCCGCGAATGGTGCCGTTGTCTCCGGGACGGTCGGGGGACTCGTGGCGCGGGACTCAGTGTTCCCCATGGGGAGGCCCCCAGGCTCAGGCCCCTGGCAATGGAAGGCTGAGCAAGCAGGCCCGGGCCCGGGCCCGGCTTTCGGGGCTGCCCGGCCTTAGCTGCCGGCGCCAGGGAGGGGACCCCCGGAGGCTGAGGAGCGGGAGGCGTCGGCCTCCCCGGTGCACGCCTCCCGCAGCTCCTCCTGGCGGTGCCGGAACGCGACGACACGCGATCCCGGACAGGGCCCCGGGGGGGCGACCTGCCGCCCTGTGGTGCCCGAAGTGTGTTCGCCGGGCTTTTTCCGGCCAATTCTCACGAGCGTTCTGCCCAAATCGGGATCGATTTGGGCAGAACGCTCGTGAGAATTGGCCGTCGTTGGGCAGCCCTGGTCAGCGCCCAGTTCCGCGTGGAGCAGGGCCCTTTCTCGCTCGGGGCATGTCACGGCCACCCGGGAAACGAGCCGCGACGATGGGGCGCGGCCGGCGGCCCCGGCGCCGGGGAGGTTTCCCCGAGCAGAGTGGATGGAGGCGCCATGGCCGGGCGTCCGCCTCCGCCGTGGCGGGCGGCCGGGGCGCCCGTGGAGGGGGCTGGCCTCTGTGGGAAACGGATTGTTCTCTCACTCCACGGCTGGGACGAAGCCGCGAATGGTGCCGTTGTCTCCGGGACGGTCGGGGGACTCGTGGCGCGGGACTCAGGGTTCCCCATGGGGAGGCCCCCAGGCTCAGGCCCCTGGCAACGGAAGGCTGAGCAAGCAGGCCCGGTTCCGGGCCCGGCTTTCGGGGCTGCCCGGCCCCAGCTGCCGGCGCCAGGAAGGGGACCCCCGGAGGCTGAGGAGCGGGAGGCTTCGGCCTCCCCGGTGCACGCCTCCCGCAGCTCCTCCTGGCGGTGCCGGAACGCGACGACACGCGATACCGGACAGGGCCCCGGGGGGGCGGCCCTGCGGCCCTGTGGTGCCCGAAGTGTATTCGCCGGGCAATTTCTGGCCAATTCTCACGAGCGTTCTGCCCAAATCGGGATCGATTTGGGCAGAACGCTCGTGAGAATTGGCCGGCGTTGGGCAGCCCTGGTCAGCGCCCAGTTCCGCGTGGATCAGGGCCCTTTCTCGCTCGGGGCATGTCGCGGCCACCCGGAAAAAGAGCCGCGACGATGGGGCGCGGCCGGCCGCCCCGGCGCCGGGGAGGTTTCCCCGAGCAGAGTGGATGGAGGCGCCGTGGCCGGGCGTCTGCCTCCGCCGTGGCGGGCGGCCGGGGCGCCCGTGGCGGGGGCTGGCCTCTGTGGGGAAACGGATTGTTCTCTCACTCCACGGCTGGGACGAAGCCGCGAATGGTGCCGTTGTCTCCGGGACGGTCGGGGGACTCGTGGCGCGGGACTCAGGGTTCCCCATGGGGAGGCCCCCAGGCTCAGGCCCCTGGCAACGGAAGGCTGAGCAAGCAGGCCCTGTTCCGGGCCCGGCTTTCGGGGCTGCCCGGCCCCAGCTGCCGGCGCCAGGGAGGGGACTCCCGGAGGCTGAGGAGCGGGAGGCTTCGGCCTCCCCGGTGCACGCCTCCCGCAGCTCCTCCTGGCGGTGCCGGAATGCGACGACACGCGATCCCGGACAGGGCCCCGGGGGGGGCGGCCCTGCGGCCCTGTGGTGCCCGAAGTGTGTTCGCCGGGCTTTTTCCGGCCAATTCTCACGAGCGTTCTGCCCAAATTGGGATCGATTTGGGCAGAACGCTCGTGAGAATTGGCCGGCGTTGGGCAGCCCTGGTCAGCGCCCAGTTCCGCGTGGAGCAGGGCCCTTTCTCGCTCGGGGCATGTCGCGGCCACCCGGAAAACGAGCCGCGACGATGGGGCGCGGCCGGCGGCCCCGGCGCCGGGGAGGTTTCCCCGAGCAGAGTGGATGGAGGCGCCGTGGCCGGGCGTCCGCCTCCGCCGTGGCGGGCGGCCGGGGCGCCCGTGGAGGGGGCTGGCCTCTGTGGGGAAACGGATTGATCTCTCACTCCACGGCTGGGACGAAGCCGCGAATGGTGCCGTTGTCGCCGGGACGGTCGGGGGACTCGTGGCGCGGGACTCAGTGTTCCCCAAGGGGAGGCCCCCAGGCTCAGGCCCCTGGCAACGGAAGGCTGAGCAAGCAGGCCCTGTTCCGGGCCCGGCTTTCGGGGCTGCCCGGCCCCAGCAGCCGGCGCCAGGGAGGGGACCCCCGGAGGCTGAGGAGCGGGAGGCGTCGGCCTCCCCGGTACACGCCTACCGCAGCTCCTCCTGGCGGTGCCGGAACGCGACGACACGCGATCCCGGACAGGGCCCCGGGGGGGGGGGCCCTGCGGCCCTGTGGTGCCCGAAGTGTGTTCGCCGGGCTTTTTCCGGCCAATTCTCACGAGCGTTCTGCCCAACTCGGGATCGATTTGGGCAGAACGCTCGTGAGCATTGGCCGGCGTTGGGCAGCCCTGGTCAGCGCCCAGTTCCGCGTGGAGCAGGGCCCTTTCTCGCTCGGGGCATGTGTCGGCCACCCGGAAAACGATCCGCGACGATGGGGCGCGGCCGGCGGCCCCGGCGCCGGGGAGGTTTCCCCGAGCAGAGTGGATGGAGGCGCCGTGGCCGGGCGTCCGCCTCCGCCGTGGCGGGCGGCCGGGGCGCCCGTGGAGGGGGCTGGCCTCTGTGGGGAAACGGATTGATCTCTCACTCCACGGCTGGGACGAAGCCGCGAATGGTGCCGTTGTCGCCGGGACGGTCGGGGGACTCGAGGCGCGGGACTCAGTGTTCCCCATGGGGAGGCCCCCAGGCTCAGGCCCCTGGCAACGGAAGACTGAGCAAACAGGCCCGGTTCCGGGCCCGGCTTTCGGGGCTGCCCGGCCCCAGCTGCCGGCGCCAGGGAGGGGACCCCGGAGCCTGAGGAGCGGGAGGCGTCGGCCTCCCCGGTACACGCCTCCCGCAGCTCCTCCTGGCGGTGCCGGAACGCGACGACACGCGATCCCGGACAGGGCCCCGGGGGGGCGGCCCTGCGGCCCTGTGGTGCCCGAAGTGTGTTCGCCGGGCTTTTTCCGGCCAATTCTCACGAGCGTTCTGCCCAAATCGGGATCGATTTGGGCAGAACGCTCGTGAGAATTGGCCGGCGTTGGGCAGCCCTGGTCAGCGCCCAGTTCCGCGTGGAGCAGGGCCCTTTCTCGCTCAGGGCATGTCGCGGCCACCCGGAAAACGAGCCGCGACGATGGGGCGCGGCCGGCGGCCCCGGCGCCGGGGAGGTTTCCCCGAGCAGAGTGGATGGAGGCGCCGTGGCCGGGCGTCCGCCTCCGCCGTGGCGGGCGGCCGGGGCGCCCGTGGAGGGGGCGGGCCTCTGTGGGGAAACGGATTGATCTCTCACTCCACGGCTGGGACGAAGCCGCGAATGGTGCCGTTGTCGCCGGGACGGTCGGGGGACTCGTGGCGCGGGACTCAGTGTTCCCCATGGGGAGGCCCCCAGGCTCAGGCCCCTGGCAACGGAAGGCCGAGCAAACAGGCCCGGGCCCGGGCCCGGCTTTCGGGGCTGCCCGGCCCCAGCTGCCGGCGCCAGGGAGGGGACCCCCGGAGGCTGAGGAGCGGGAGGCGTCGGCCTCCCCAGTGCACGCCTCCCGCAGCTCCTCCTGGCGGTGCCGGAACGCGACGACACGCGATCCCGGACAGGGCCCCGGGGGGGGCGGCCCTGCGGCCCTGTGGTGCCCGAAGTGTGTTCGCCGGGCTTTTTCCGGCCAATTCTCACGAGCGTTCTGCCCAAATCAGGATCTATTTGGGCAGAACGCTCGTGAGAATTGGCCGGCGTTGGGCAGCCCTGGTCAGCGCCCAGTTCCGCGTGGAGCAGGGCCCTTTCTCGCTCGGGGCATGTCGCGGCCACCCGGAAAACGAGCCGCGACGATGGGGCGCGGCCGGCGGACCGGCGCCGGGGAGGTTTCCCCGAGCAGAGTGGATGGAGGCGCCGTGGCCGGGCGTCCGCCTCCGCCGTGGCGGGCGGCCGGGGCGCCCGTGGAGGGGCCTGGCCTCTGTGGGGAAACGGATTGTTCTCTCACTCCACGGCTGGGACGAAGCCGCGAATGGTGCCGTTGTCTCCGGGACGGTCGGGGGACTCGTGGCGCGGGACTCAGTGTTCCCCATGGGGAGGCCCCCAGGCTCAGGCCCCTGGCAATGGAAGGCTGAGCAAGCAGGCCCGGGCCCGGGCCCGGCTTTCGGGGCTGCCCGGCCCTAGCTGCCGGCGCAAGGGAGGGGACCCCCGGAGGCTGAGGAGCGGGAGGCGTCGGCCTCCCCGGTGCACGCCTCCCGCAGCTCCTCCTGGCGGTGCCGGAACGCGACGACACGCGATCCCGGACAGGGCCCCGGGGGGGCGACCTGCCGCCCTGTGGTGCCCGAAGTGTGTTCGCCGGGCTTTTTCCGGCCAATTCTCACGAGCGTTCTGCCCAAATCGGGATCGATTTGGGCAGAACGCTCGTGAGAATTGGCCGGCGTTGGGCAGCCCTGGTCAGCGCCCAGTTCCGCGTGGAGCAGGGCCCTTTCTCGCTCGGGGCATGTCGCGGACACCCGGAAAACGAGCCGCGACTATGGGGCGCGGCCGGCGGCCCCGGCGCCGGGGAGGTTTCCCCGAGCAGAGTGGATGGAGGCGCCGTGGCCGGGCGTCCGCTCCGCCGTGGCGGGCGGCCGGGGCGCCCGTGGAGGGGGCTGGCCTCTGTGGGGAAACGGATTGATCTCTCACTCCACGGCTGGGACGAAGCCGCGAATGGTGCCGTTGTCGCCGGGACGGTCGGGGGACTCGTGGCGCGGGACTCAGGGTTCCCCATGGGGAGGCCCCCAGGCTCAGGCGCCTGGCAACGGAAGACTGAGCAAACAGGCCCGGTTCCGGGCCCGGCTTTCGGGGCTGCCCGGCCCCAGCTGCCAGCGCCAGGGACGGGACCCCCGGAGGCTGAGGAGCGGGAGGCGTCGGCCTCCCCGGTGCACCCCTCCCGCAGCTCCTCCTGGCGGAGCCAGAACGCGACGACACACGATCCCGGACAGGGCCCCGGGGGGGCGGCCCTGCGGCCCTGTGGTGCCCGAAGTGTGTTCGCCGGGCTTTTTCCGGCCAATTCTCACGAGCTTTCTGCCCAAATCGGGATCGATTTGGGCAGAACGCTCGTGAGAATTGGCCGGCGTTGGGCAGCCCTGGTCAGCGCCCAGTTCCGCGTGGAGCAGGGCCCTTTCTCGCTCGGGGCATGTCGCGGCCACCCGGGAAAACGAGCCGCGACGATGGGGCGCGGCCGGCGGCCCCGGCGCCGGGGAGGTTTCCCCGAGCAGAGTGGATGGAGGCGCCGTGGCCGGGCGTCCGCCTCCGCCGTGGCGGGCGGCCGGGGCGCCCGTGGAGGGGGCTGGCCTCTGTGGGGAAACGGATTGTTCTCTCACTCCACGGCTGGGACGAAGCCGCGAATGGTGCCGTTGTCTCCGGGACGGTCGGGGGACTCGTGGCGCGGGACTCAGGGTTCCCCATGGGGAGGCCCCCAGGCTCAGGCCCCTGGCAACGGAAGGCTGAGCAAACATGCCCGGTTCCGGGCCCGGCTTTCGGGCCTGCCCGGCCCCAGCTGCCAGCGCCAGGGAGGGGACCCCCGGAGGCTGAGGAGCGGGAGGCGTCGGCCTCCCCGGTGCACGCCTCCCGCAGCTCCTCCTGGCGGTGCCGGAACGCGACGACACGCGATCCCGGACAGGGCCCCGGGGGGGCGGCCCGTCGGCCCTGTGGTGCCCGAAGTGTGTTCGCCGGGCTTTTTCCGGCCAATTCTCACGAGCGTTCTGCCCAAATCGGGATCGATTTGGGCCGAACGCTCGTGAGAATTGGCCGGCGTTGGGCAGCCCTGGTAGCGCCCAGTTCCGCGTGGAGCAGGGCACTTTCTCGCTCGGGGCATGTCGCGGCCACCCGGAAAACGAGCCGTGACGATGGGGCGCGGCCGGCGGCCCCGGCGCCGGGGAGGTTTCCCCGAGCAGAGTGGATGGAGGCGCCGTGGCCGGGCGTCCGCCTCCGCCGTGGCGGGCGGCCGGGGCGCCCGTGGAGGGGGCTGGCCTCTGTGGGGAAACGGATTGATCTCTCACTCCACGGCTGGGACGAAGCCGCGAATGGTGCCGTTGTCGCCGGGACGGTCGGGGGACTCGTGGCGCGGGACTCAGGTTTTCCCATGGGGAGGCCCCCAGGCTCAGGCCCCTGGCAACGGAAGGCTGAGCAAGCAGGCCCGGGCCCGGGCCCGGCTTTCGGGGCTGCCCGGCCCTAGCTGCCGGCGCAAGGGAGGGGACCCCCAGAGGCTGAGGAGCGGGAGGCGTCGGCCTCCCCGGTGCACGCCTCCCGCAGCTCCTCCTGGCGGTGCCGGGACGCGACGACACGCGATCCCGGACAGGGCCCCGGGGGGGCGACCTGCCGCCCTGTGGTGTCCGAAGTGTGTTCGCCGGGCTTTTTCCGGCCAATTCTCACGAGCGTTCTGCCCAAATCGGGATCGATTTGGGCAGAACGCTCGTGAGAATTGGCCGGCGTTGGGCAGCCCTGGTCAGCGCCCAGTTCTGCGTGGAGCAGGGCCCTTTCTCGCTCGGGGCATGTCGCGGCCACCCGGAAAACGAGCTGCGACGATGGGGCGCGGCCGGCGGCCCCGGCGCCGGGGAGGTTTCCCCGAGCAGAGTGGATGGAGGCGCCGTGGCCGGGCGTCCGCCTCCGCCGTGGCGGGCGGCCGGGGCGCCCGTGGAGGGGGCTGGCCTCTGTGGGGAAACGGATTGATCTCTCACTCCACGGCTGGGACGAAGCCGCGAATGGTGCCGTTGTCGCCGGGACGGTCGGGGGACTCGTGGCGCGGGACTCAGGGTTCCCCATGGGGAGGCCCCCAGGCTCAGGCCCCTGGCAACGGAAGGCTGAGCAAGCAGGCCCGGTTCCGGGCCCGGCTTTCGGGGCTGCCCGGCCCCAGCTGCCGGCGCCAGGGAGGGGACCCCCGGAGGCTGAGGAGCGGGAGGCGTCGGCCTCCCCGTTGCACGCCTCCCGCAGCTCCTCCTGGCGGTGCCGGAACGCGACGACACGCGATCCCGGACAGGGCCCCGGGGGGGCGGCCCTGCGTCCCTGTGGTGCCCGAAGTGTGTTCGCCGGGCTTTTTCCGGCCAATTCTCACGAGCGTTCTGCCCAAATCGGGATCGATTTGGGCAGAACGCTCGTGAGAATTGGCCGGCGTTGGGCAGCCCTGGTCAGCGCCCAGTTCCGCGTGGAGCAGGGCCCTTTCTCGCTCGGGGCATGTCGCGGCCACCCGGAAAACGAGCCGCGACGATGGGGCGCGGCCGGCGGCCCCGGCGCCGGGAAATTTCCCCGAGCAGAGTGGATGGAGGCGCCGTGGCCGGGCGTCCGCCTCCGCCGTGGCGGGCGGCCGGGGCGCCCGTGGAGGGGGCTGGCCTCTGTGGGGAAACGGATTGTTCTCTCACTCCACGGCTGGGACGAAGCCGCGAATGGTGCCGTTGTCTCCAGGACGGTCGGGGGACTCGTGGCGCGGGACTCAGTGTTCCCCATGGGGAGGCCCCAAGGCTCAGGCCCCTGGCAACGGAAGGCTGAGCAAACAGGCCCGGTTCCGGGCCAGGCTTTCGGGGCTGCACGGCCCCAGCTGTCGGCGCCAGGGAGGGGACCCCCGGAGGCTGAGGAGCGGGAGGCGTCGGCCTCCCCTGTGCACGCCTCCCGCAGCTCCTCCTGGCGGTGCCGGAATGCGACGACACGCGATCCCGGACAGGGCCCCGGGGGGGCGGCCCTGCGGCCCTGTGGTGCCCGAAGTGTGTTCGCCGGGCTTTTTCCGGCCAATTCTCACGAGCGTTCTGCATAAATCGGGATCGATTTGGGCAGAACGCTCCTGAGAATTGGCCGGCGTTGGGCAGCCCTGGTCAGCGCTCAGTTCCGCGTGGAGCAGGGCCCTTTCTCGCTCGGGGCATGTCGCGGCCACCCGGAAAACGAGCCGTGACGATGGGGCGCAGCCGGCGGCCCCGGCGCCGGGGAGTTTTCCCCTAGCAGAGTGGATGGAGGCGCCGTGGCCGGGCGTCCGCCTCCGCCGTGGCGGGCGGCCGTGGCGCCCGTGGAGGGGGCTGGCCTCTGTGGGGAAACGGATTGATCTCACACTCCACGGCTGGGACGAAGCCGCGAATGGTGCCGTTGTCGCCGGGACGGTCGGGGGACTCGTGGCGCGGGACTCAGTGTTCCCCATGGGGAGGCCCCAAGGCTCAGGCCCCTGGCAACGGAAGACTGAGCAAGCAGGCCCGGGCCCGGGCCCGGCTTTCGGGGCTGCCCGGCCCCAGCTGCCGGCGCCAGGGAGGGGACCTCCGGACGCTGAGGAGCGGGAGGCGTCGGCCTCCCCGGTGCACGCCTCCCGCAGCTCCTCCTGGCGGTGCCGGAACGCGATGACACGCGATCCCGGACAGGGCCCCGGGGGGGCGGCCCTGCGGCCCTGTGGTGCACGAAGTGTGTTCGCCGGGATTTTTCCGGCCAATTCTCACGAGCGTTCTGCCCAAATCGGGATCGATTTGGGCAGAACGCTCGTGAGAATTGGCCGGCGTTGGGCAGCCCTGGTCAGCGCCCAGTTCCGCGTGGAGCAGGGCCCTTTCTCGCTCGGGGCATGTCGCGGCCACCCGGAAAACGAGCCGCGACGATGGCGCGCGGCCGGCGGACCCGGCGCCGGGAAGTTTTCCCCGAGCAGAGTGGATGGAGGCGCCGTGGCCGGGCGTCCGCCTCCGCCGTGGCGGGCGGCCGTGGCGCCCGTGGAGGGGGCTGGCCACTGTGGGGAAACGGATTGATCTCTCACTACACGGCTGGGACGAAGCCGCGAATGGTGCCGTTGTCGCCGGGACGGTCGGGGGACTCGTGGCGCGGGACTCAGTGTTCCCCATGGGGAGGCCCCAAGGCTCAGGCCCCTGGCAACGGAAGACTGAGCAAGCAGGCCCGGGCCCGGGCCCGGCTTTCGGGGCTGCCCGGCCCCAGCTGCCGGCGCCAGGGAGGGGACCCCCGGAGGCTGAGGAGCGGGAGGCGTCGGCCTCCCCGGTGCACGCCTCCCGCAGCTCTCCTGGAGGTGCCGTAACGCGACGACACGCGATCCCGGACAGGGCACCGGGGGGGGCGGCCCTGGGGCCCTGTGGTGCCCGAAGTGTGTTCGCCGGGCTTTTTCGGCCAATTCTCACGAGCGTTCTGCCCAAATCGGGATCGATTTGGGCAGAACGCTCGTGAGAATTGGCCGGCATTGGGCAGCCCTGGTCAGCGCCGAGTTCCGCGTGGAGCAGGGCCCTTTCTCGCTCGGGGCATGTCGCGGCCACCCGGAAAACGAGCCGTGACGATGGGGCGCGGCCGGCGGCCCCGGCGCCGGGGAGGTTTCCCCGAGCAGAGTGGATGGAGGCGCCGTGGCCGGGCGTCCGCCTCCGCCGTGGCGGGCGGCCGGGGCGCCCGTGGAGGGGGCTGGCCTCTGTGGGGAAACGGATTCATCTCTCACTCCACGGCTGGGACGAAGCCGTGAATGGTGCCGTTGTCGCCGGGACGGTCGGGGGACTCGTGGCGCGGGACTCAGGGTTCCCCATGGGGAGGCCCCCAGGCTCAGGCCACTGGCAACGGAAGGCTGAGCAAGCAGGCCCGGTTCCGGGCCCGGCTTTCGGGGCGGCCCGGCCCCAGCTGCCGGCGCCAGGGAGGGGACCCCCGGAGGCTGAGGAGCGGGAAGCGTCGGCCTCCCCGGTGCACGCCTCCCGCAGCTCCTCCTGGCGGTGCCGGAACGCGACGACACGCGATCCCGGACAGGGCCCCGGGGGGGCGGCCCTGCGGCCCTGTGGTGCCTGAAGTGTGTTCGCCGGGCTTTTTCCGGCCAATTCTCACGAGCGTTCTGCCCAAATCGGGATCGATTTGGGCAGAACGCTCGTGAGAATTGGCCGGCGTTGGGCAGCCCTGGTCAGCGCCCAGTTCCGCGTGGAGCAGGGCCCTTTCTCGCTCGGGGCATGTCGCGGCCACCCGGAAAACGAGCCGTGACGATGGGGCGCAGCCGGCGGCCCCGGCGCCGGGGAGGTTTCCCCTAGCAGAGTGGATGGAGGCGCCGTGGCCGGGCGTCCGCCTCCGCCGTGGCGGGCGGCCGGGGCGCCCGTGGAGGGGGCTGGCCTCTGTGGGGAAACGGATTGATCTCTCACTCCACGGCTGGGACGAAGCCGCGAATGGTGCCGTTGTCGCCGGGACGGTTGGGGGACTCGTGGCACGGGACTCAGGGTTCCCCATGGGGAGGCCCCAAGGCTCAGGCCCCTGGCAACGGAAGACTGAGCAAGCAGGCCCGGGCACGGGCCCGGCTTTCGGGGATGCCCGGCCCCAGCTGCCGGCGCCAGGGAGGGGACCCCCGGAGGCTGAGGAGCGGGAGGCGTCGGCCTCCCCGGTGCACGCCTCCCGCAGCTCCTCCTGGCGGTGCCGGAACGCGACGACACGCGATCCCGGACAGGGCCCCGGGGGGGGCGGCCCTGGGGCCCTGTGGTGCCCGAAGTGTGTTCGCCGGGGATTTTCCGGCCAATTCTCACGAGCGTTCTGCCCAAATCGGGATCGATTTGGGCAGAACGCTCGTGAGAATTGGCCGGCGTTGGGCAGCCCTGGTCAGCGCCCATTTCCGCGTGGAGCAGGGCCCTTTCTCGCTCGGGGCATGTCGCGGCCACCCGGAAAACGAGCCGCGACGATGGGGCGCGGCCGGCGGCCCCGGAGCCGGGGAGGTTTCCCCGAGCAGAGTGGATGGAGGCGCCGTGGCCGGGCGTCCGCCTTCGCCGTGGCGGGCGGCCGGGGGCGCGCGTGGTGGGGCCTGGCATCTGTGGGGAAACGGATTGTTCTCTCACTCCATGGCTGGGACGAAGCCGCGAATGGTGCTGTTGTCTCCGGGACGGTCGGGGGACTCGTGGCGCAGGACTCAGTGTTCCCCATGGGGAGGCCCCCAGGCTCAGGCCCCTGGCAACGGAAGGCTGAGCAAGCAGGCCCGGTTCCGGGCCCGGCTTTCGGGGCTGCCTGGCCCTAGCTGCCGGCGCCAGGGAGGGGACCCACGGAGGCTGAGGAGCGGGAGGCTTCGGCCTCCCAGGTGCACGCCTCCCGCAGCTCCTCCTGGCGGAGCCAGAACGCGACGACACGCGATCCCGGACAGGGCCCCGGGGGGGCGGCCCTGCGGCCCTGTGGTGCCCGAAGTGTGTTCGCCGGGCTTTTTCCGGCCAATTCTCACGAGCGTTCTGCCCAAATCGGGATCGATTTGGGCAGAACGCTCGTGAGAATTGGCCGGCGTTGGGCAGCCCTGGTCAGCGCTCAGTTCCGCGTGGAGCAGGGCCCTTTAGCGCTCGGGGCTTGTCGCGGCCACCCGGAAAACGAGCCGCGACGATGGGGCGCGGCCGGCGGCCCCGGCGCCGGGGAGGTTTCCCCGAGCAGAGTGGATGGAGGCGCCGTGGCCGGGCGTCCGCCTCCGCCGTGACGGGCGGCCGGGGCGCCCGTGGAGGGGGCTGGCCTCTGTGGGGAAACGGATTGATCTCTCACTCCACGGCTGGGACGAAGCCGCGAATGGTGCCGTTGTCGCCGGGACGGTCGGGGGACTCGTGGCGCGGGACTCAGGGTTCCCCATGGGGAGGCCCCCAGGCTCAGGCCCCTGGCAACGGAAGGCTGAGCAAGCAGGCCCGGTTCCGGGCCCGGCTTTCAGGGCTGCCCGGCCCCAGCTGCCGGCGCCAGGGAGGGGACCCCCGGAGGCTGAGGAGCGGGAGGCGTCGGCCTCCCCGGTGCACGCCTACCGCAGCTCCTCCTGGCGGTGCCGGAACGCGACGACACGCGATCCCGGACAGGGCCCCGGGGGGGCGGCCCTGCGGCCCTGTGGTGCCCGAAGTGTGTTCGCCGGGCTTTTTCCGGCCAATTCTCACGAGCGTTCTGCCCAAATCGGGATCGATTTGGGCAGAACGCTCGTGAGAATTGGCCGGCGTTGGGCAGCCCTGGTCAGCGCCCAGTTCCGCGTGGAGCAGGGCCCTGTCTCGCTCGGGGCATGTCGCGGCCACCCGGAAAACGAGCCGCGACGATGGGGCGCGGCCGGCGGCCCCAGCGCCGGGGAGGTTTCCCCGAGCAGAGTGGATGGAGGCGCCGTGGCCGGGCGTCCGCCTCCGCCGTGGCGGGCGGCCGGGGCGCCCGTGGAGGGGCCTGGCCTCTGTGGGGAAACGGATTGTTCTCTCACTCCACGGCTGGGACGAAGCCGCGAATGGTGCCGTTGTCTCCGGGACGGTCGGGGGACTCGTGGCGCGGGACTCAGGGTTCCCCATGGGGAGGCCCCCAGGCTCAGGCCACTGGCAACGGAAGGCTGAGCAAGCAGGCCCGGGCCCGGGCCCGGCTTTCGGGGCTGCCCGGCCCCAGCTGCCGGCGCCAGGGAGGGGACCTCCGGAGGCTGAGGAGCAGGAGGCGTCGGCCTCCCCTGTGCACGCCTCCCGCAGCTCCTCCTGGCGGAGCCAGAACGCGACGACACGCGACCCCGGACAGGGCCCCGGGGGGGCGGCCCTGCGGCCCTGTGGTGCCCGAAATGTGTTCGCCGGGCTTTTTTCCGGCCAATTCTCACGAGCGTTCTGCCCAAATCGGGATCGATTTGGGCAGAACGCTCGTGAGAATTGGCCGGGTTTGGGCAGCCCTGGTCAGCGACCAGTTCCGCGTGGAGCAGGGCCCTGTCTCGCTCGGGGCATGTCGCGGCCACCCGGGAAAACGAGCCGCGATGATGGGGCGCGGCCGGCGGCCCCGGCGCCGGGGAGGTTTCCCCGAGCAGAGTGGATGGAGGCGCCGTGGCCGGCGTCCGCCTCCGCCGTGGCGGGCGGCCGGGGCGCCCGTGGAGGGGGCTGGCCTCTGTGGGGAAACGGATTGTTCTCTCACTCCACGGCTGGGACGAAGCCGCGAATGGTGCCGTTGTCTCCGGGACGGTCGGGGGACTCGTGGCGCGGGACTCAGGGTTCCCCATGGGGAGGCCCCCAGGCTCAGGCCACTGGCAACGGAAGGCTGAGCAAGCAGGCCCGGGCCCGGGCCCGGCTTTCGGGGCTGCCCGGCCCCAGCTGCCGGCGCCAGGGAGGGGACCTCCGGAGGCTGAGGAGCGGGAGGCGTCGGCCTCCCCGGTGCACGCCTCCCGCAGCTCCTCCTGGCGGAGCCAGAACGCGACGACACGCGACCCCGGACAGGGCCCCGGGGGGGCGGCCCTGCGGCCCTGGGGTGCCCGAAGTGTGTTCGCCGGGCTTTTTCCGGCCAATTCTCACGAGCGTTCTGCCCAAATCGGGATCGATTTGGGCAGAACGCTCGTGAGAATTGGCCGGCGTTGGGCAGCCCTGGTCAGCGCCCAGTTCCGCGTGGAGCAGTGCCCTTTCTCGCTCGGGGCATGTCGCGGCCACCCGGAAAACGAGCCGTGACGATGGGGCGCGGCCGGCGGCCCCGGCGCCGGGGAGGTTTCCCCGAGCAGAGTGGATGGAGGCGCCGTGGCCGGGCGTCCGCCTCCGCCGTGGCGGGCGGCCGGGGTGCCCGTGGAGGGGTTGGCCTCTGTGGGGAAACGGATTGATCTCTCACTCCACGGCTGGGACGAAGCCGCGAATGGTGCCGTTGTCGCCGGGACGGTCGGGGGACTCGTGGCGCGGGACTCAGGGTTCCCCATGGGGAGGCCCCCAGGCTCAGGCCCCTGGCAACGGAAGGCTGAGCAAACAGGCCCGGGCCCGGGCCCGGCTTTCGGGGCTGCCCGGCCCCAGCTGCCGGCGCCAGGGAGGGGACCCCCGGAGGCTGAGGAGCGGGAGGCGTCGGCCTCCCCGGTGCACGCCTCCCGCAGCTCCTCCTGACGGTGCCGGAACGCGACGACACGCGATCCCGGACAGGGCCCCGGGGGGGCGGCCCTGCGGCCCTGTGGTGCCCGAAGTGTGTTCGCCGGGCTTTTTCCGGCCAATTCTCACGAGCGTTCTGCCCAAATCGGGATCGATTTGGGCAGAACGCTCGTGAGAATTGGCCGGCGTTGGGCAGCCCTGGTCAGCGCCCAGTTCCGCGTGGAGCAGGGCCCTTTCTCGCTCGGGGCATGTCGCGGCCACCCGGAAAACGAGCCGCGACGATGGGGCGCGGCCGGCGGCCCCGGCGCCGGGGAGGTTTCCCCGAGCAGAGTGGATGGAGGCGCCGTGGCCGGGCGTCCGCCTCCGCCGTGGCGGGCGGCCGGGTCGCCCGTGGAGGGGGCTGGCCTCTGTGGGGAAACGGATTGTTCTCTCACTCCACGGCTGGGACGAAGCCGCGAATGGTGCCGTTGTCTCCGGGACGGTCGGGGGACTCGTGGCGCGGGACTCAGTGTTCCCCATGGGGAGTCCCCCAGGCTCAGGCCCCTGGCAACGGAAGGCTGAGCAAGCATGCCCGGGCCCGGGCCCGGCTTTCGGGGCTGCCCGGACCTAGCTGCCGGCGCCAGGGAGGGGACCCCCGGAGGCTGAGGAGCGGGAGGCGTCGGCCTCCCCGGTGCACGCCTCCCGCAACTCCTCCTGGCGGTGCCGGAACACGACGACACGCGATCCCGGACAGGGCCCCGGGGGGGCGACCTGCCGCCCTGTGGTGCCCGAAGTGTGTTCGCCGGGCTTTTTCCGGCCAATTCTCACGAGCGTTCTGCCCAAATCGGGATCGATTTGGGCAGAACGCTCGTGAGAATTGGCCGGCGTTGGGCAGCCCTGGTCAGCGCCCAGTTCCGCGTGGAGCAGGGCCCTTTCTCGCTCGGGGCATGTCGCGGCCACCCGGAAAACGAGCCGCGACGATGGGGCGCGGCCGGCGGCCCCGGCGCCGGGGAGGTTTCCCCGAGCAGAGTGGATGGAGGCGCCGTGGCCGGGCGTCCGCCTCCGCCGTGGCGGGCGGCCGGGGCGCCCGTGGAGGGGGCTGGCCTCTGTGGGGATACGGATTGATCTCTCACTCCACGGCTGGGACGAAGCCGCGAATGGTGCCGTTGTTGCCGGGACGGTCGGGGGACTCGTGGCGCGGGACTCAGGGTTCCCCATGGGGAGGCCCCCAGGCTCAGGCCCCTGGCAAAGGAAGGCTGAGCAAACAGGCCCGGGCCCGGGCCCGGCTTTCGGGCCTGCCCGGCCCCAGCTGCCGGCGCCAGGGAGGGGTCCCCCGGAGGCTGAGGAGCGGGAGGCGTTGGCCTCCCCGGTGCACGCCTCCCGCAGCTCCTCCTGGCGGAGCCGGAACGCGACGACACGCGATCCCGGACAGGGCCCCGGGGGGGCGGCGTTGCGGCCCTGTGGTGCCCGAAGTGTGTTCGCCGGGCTTTTTCCGGCCAATTCTCACGAGCGTTCTGCCCAAATCGGGATCGATTTGGGCAGAACGCTCGTGAGAATTGGCCGGCGTTGGGCAGCCCTGGTCAGCGCCCAGTTCCGCGTGGAGCAGGGCCCTTTCTCGCTCGGGGCATGTCGCGGCCTCCCGGAAAACGAGCCGCGACGATGGGGCGCGTCCGGCGGCCCCGGCGCCGGGGAGGTTTCCCCGAGCAGAGTGGATGGAGGCGCCGTGGCCGGGCGTCCGCCTCCGCCGTGGCGGGCGGCCGGGGCGCCCGTGGAGGGGGCTGGCCTCTGTGGGGAAACGGATTGATCTCTCAGTCCACGGCTGGGACGAAGCCGCGAATGGTGCCGTTGTCACCGGGACGGTCGGGGGACTCGTGGCGCGGGACTCAGGGTTCCCTATGGGGAGGCCCCCAGGCTCAGGCCCCTGGCAACGGAAGACTGAGCAAGCAGGCCCGGGCCCGGGCCCGGCTTTCGGGGCTGCCCGGCCCCAGCTGCCGGCGCCAGGGAGGGGACCCCTGGAGGCTGAGGAGCGGGAGGCGTCGGCCTCCCCGGTGCACGCCTCGCGCAGCTCCTCCTGGCGGTGCCGGAACGCGACGACACGCGATCCCGGACAGGGCCCCGGGGGGGGGCCCTGCTGCCCTGTGGTGCCCAAAGTGTGTTCGCCGGGGTTTTTCCGGCCAATTCTCACGAGCGTTCTGCCCAAATCGGGATCGATTTGGGCAGAACGCTCGTGAGAATTGGCCGGCGTTGGGCAGCCCTGTTCAACGGCCAGTTCCGCGTGGAGCAGGGCCCTTTCTCACTCGGGGCATGTCGCGGCCACCCGGAAAACGAGCCGCGACGATGGGGCGTGGCCGGCGGCCCCGGCGCCTGGGAGGTTTCCCCGAGCAGAGTGGATGGAGGCGCCGTGGCCGGGCGTCCGCCTCCGCCGTGGCGGGCGGCCGGGGCGCCCGTGGAGGGGGCTGGCCTCTGTGGGGAAACGGATTGATCTCTCACTCCACGGCTGGGACGAAGCCGCGAATGGTGCCGTTGTTGCCGGGACGGTCGGGGGACTCGTGGCGCGGGACTCAGGGTTCCCCATGGGGAGGCCCCCAGGCTCAGGCCCCTGGCAACGGAAGGCTGAGCAAACAGGCCCGGGCCCGGGCCCAGCTTTCGGGGCTGCCCGGCCCCAGCTGCCGGCGCCAGGGAGGGGACCCCCGGAGGCTGAGGAGCGGGAGGCGTCGGCCTCCCCGGTGCACGCCTCCCGCAGCTCCTCCTGGCCGAGCCGGAACGCGACGACACGCGATCCCGGACAGGGCCCCGGGGGGGCGGCGTTGCGGCCCTGTGGTGCCCGAAGTGTGTTCGCCGGGCTTTTTCCGGCCAATTCTCACGAGCGTTCTGCCCAAATCGGGATCGATTTGGGCAGAACTCTCGTGAGAATTGGCCGGCGTTGGGCAGCCCTGGTCAGCGCCCAGTTCCGCGTGGAGCAGGGCCCTTTCTCGCTCGGGGCATGTCGCGGCCACCCGGAAAACGAGCCGTGACGATGGGGCGCGGCCGGCGGCCCCGGAGCCGGGGAGGTTTCCCCGAGCAGAGTGGATGGAGGCGCCGTGGCCGGGCGTCCGCCTCCGCCGTGGCGGGCGGCCGGGGCGCCCGTGGAGGGGGCTGGCCTCTGTGGGGAAACGGATTGATCTCTCACTCCACGGCTGGGACGAAGCCGCGAATGGTGCCGTTGTTGCCGGGACGGTCGGGGGACTCGTGGCGCGGGACTCAGGGTTCCCCATGGGGAGGCCCCCAGGCTCAGGCCCCTGGCAACGGAAGGCTGAGCAAACAGGCCCGGGCCCGGGCCCGGCTTTCGGGGCTGCCCGGCCCCAGCTGCCGGCGCCAGGGAGGGGACCCCCGGAGGCTGAGGAGCGGGAGGCGTCGGCCTCCCCGGTGCACGCCTCCCGCAGCTCCTCCTGGCGGTGCCGGAACGCGACGACACGCGATCCCGGACAGGGCCCCGGGGGGGCGACCTGCCGCCCTGTGGTGCCCGAAGTGTGTTCGCCGGGCTTTTTTCCGGCCAATTCTCACGAGCGTTCTGCCCAAATCGGGATCGATTTGGGCAGAACGCTCGTGAGAATTGGCCGGCGTTGGGCAGCCCTGGTCAGCGCCCAGTTCCGCGTGGAGCAGGGCCCTTTCTCGCTCGGGGCATGTCGCGGCCACCCGGAAAACGAGCCGCGACGATGGGGCGCGGCCGGCGGCCCCGGCGCCGGGGAGGTTTCCCCGAGCAGAGTGGATGGAGGCGCCGTGGCCGGGCGTCCGCCTCCGCCGTGGCGGGCGGCCGGGGCGCCCGTGGAGGGGGCTGGCCTCTGTGGGGAAACGGATTGATCTCTCACTCCACGGCTGGGACGAAGCCGCGAATGGTGCCGTTGTTGCCGGGACGGTCGGGGGACTCGTGGCGCGGGACTCAGGGTTCCCCATGGGGAGGCCCCCAGGCTCAGGCCCCTGGCAAAGGAAGGCTGAGCAAACAGGCCCGGGCCCGGGCCCGGCTTTCGGGCCTGCCCGGCCCCAGCTGCCGGCGCCAGGGAGGGGACCCCCGGAGGCTGAGGAGCGGGAGGCGTCGGCCTCCCCGGTGCACGCCTCCCACAGCGCCTCCTGGCGGAGCCGGAACGCGATGACACGCGATCCCAGACAGGGCCCCGGGGGGGCGGCGTTGCGGCCCTGTGGTGCCCGAAGTGTGTTCGCCGGGCTTTTTCCGGCCAATTCTCACGAGCGTTCTGCCCAAATCGGGATCGATTTGGGCAGAACGCTCGTGAGAATTGGCCGGCGTTGGGCAGCCCTGGTCAGCGCCCAGTTCCGCGTGGAGCAGGGCCCTTTCTCGCTCGGGGCATGTCGCGGCCACCCGGAAAACGAGCCGCGACGATGGGGCGCGGCCGGCGGCCCCGGCGCCGGGGAGGTTTCCCCGAGCAGAGTGGATGGAGGCGCCGTGGCCGGGCGTCCGCCTCCGCCGTGGCGGGCGGCCGGGGCGCCCGTGGAGGGGGCTGGCCTCTGTGGGGATACGGATTGATCTCTCACTCCACGGCTGGGACGAAGCCGCGAATGGTGCCGTTGTTGCCGGGACGGTCGGGGGACTCGTGGCGCAGGACTCAGGGTTCCCCATGGGGAGGCCCCCAGGCTCAGGCCCCTGGCAAAGGAAGGCTGAGCAAACAGGCCCGGGCCCGGGCCCGGCTTTCGGGCCTGCCCGGCCCCAGCTGCCGGCGCCAGGGAGGGGACCCCCGGAGGCTGAGGAGCGGGAGGCGTTGGCCTCCCCGGTGCACGCCTCCCGCAGCTACTCCTGGCGGAGCCGGAACGCGACGACACGCGATCCCGGACAGGGCCCCGGGGGGGCGGCGTTGCGGCCCTGTGGTGCCCGAAGTGTGTTCGCCGGGCTTTTTCCGGCCAATTCTCACGAGCGTTCTGCCCAAATCGGGATCGATTTGGGCAGAACGCTCGTGAGAATTGGCCGGCGTTGGGCAGCCCTGGTCAGCGCCCAGTTCCGCGTGGAGCAGGGCCCTTTCTCGCTCGGGGCATGTCGCGGCCTCCCGGAAAACGAGCCGCGACGATGGGGCGCGTCCGGCGGCCCCGGCGCCGGGGAGGTTTCCCCGAGCAGAGTGGATGGAGGCGCCGTGGCCGGGCGTCCGCCTCCGCCGTGGCGGGCGGCCGGGGCGCCCGTGGAGGGGGCTGGCCTCTTTGGGGAAACGGATTGATCTCTCAGTCCACGGCTGGGACGAAGCCGCGAATGGTGCCGTTGTCACCGGGACGGTCGGGGGACTCGTGGCGCGGGACTCAGGGTTCCCTATGGGGAGGCCCCCAGGCTCAGGCCCCTGGCAACGGAAGACTGAGCAAGCAGGCCCGGGCCCGGGCCCGGCTTTCGGGGCTGCCCGGCCCCAGCTGCCGGCGCCAGGGAGGGGACCCCTGGAGGCTGAGGAGCGGGAGGCGTCGGCCTCCCCGGTGCACGCCTCGCGCAGCTCCTCCTGGCGGTGCCGGAACGCGACGACACGCGATCCCGGACAGGGCCCCGGGGGGGGGCCCTGCGGCCCTGTGGTGCCCAAAGTGTGTTCGCCGGGGTTTTTTCCGGCCAATTCTCACGAGCGTTCTGCCCAAATCGGGATCGATTTGGGCAGAACGCTCGTGAGAATTGGCCGGCGTTGGGCAGCCCTGTTCAACGGCCAGTTCCGCGTGGAGCAGGGCCCTTTCTCACTCGGGGCATGTCGCGGCCACCCGGAAAACGAGCCGCGACGATGGGGCGCGGCCGACGGCCCCGGCGCCTGGGAGGTTTCCCCGAGCAGAGTGGATGGAGGCGCCGTGGCCGGGCGTCCGCCTCCGCCGTGGCGGGCGGCCGGGGCGCCCGTGGAGGGGGCTGGCCTCTGTGGGGAAACGGATTGATCTCTCACTCCACGGCTGGGACGAAGCCGCGAATGGTGCCGTTGTTGCCGGGACGGTCGGGGGACTCGTGGCGCAGGACTCAGGGTTCCCCATGGGGAGGCCCCCAGGCTCAGGCCCCTGGCAACGGAAGGCTGAGCAAACAGGCCCGGGCCCGGGCCCAGCTTTCGGGGCTGCCCGGCCCCAGCTGCCGGCGCCAGGGAGGGGACCCCCGGAGGCTGAGGAGCGGGAGGCGTCGGCCTCCCCGGTGCACACCTCCCGCAGCTCCTCCTGGCGGAGCCGGAACGCGACGACACGCGATCCCGGACAGGGCCCCGGGGGGGGCGGCGTTGCGGCCCTGTGGTGCCCGAAGTGTGTTCGCCGGGCTTTTTCCGGCCAATTCTCACGAGCGTTCTGCCCAAATCGGGATCGATTTGGGCAGAACGCTCGTGAGAATTGGCCGGCGTTGGGCAGCCCTGGTCAGCGCCCAGTTCCGCGTGGAGCAGGGCCCTTTCTCGCTCGGGGCATGTCGCGGCCACCCGGAAAACGAGCCGTGACGATGGGGCGCGGCCGGCGGCCCCGGCGCCGGGGAGGTTTCCCCGAGCAGAGTGGACGGAGGCGCCGTGGCCGGGCGTCCGCCTCCGCCGTGGCGGGCGGCCGGGGCGCCCGTGGAGGGGTTGGCCTCTGTGGGGAAACGGATTGATCTCTCACTCCACGGCTGGGACGAAGCCGCGAATGGTGCCGTTGTCGCCGGGACGGTCGGGGGACTCGTGGCGCGGGACTCAGGGTTCCCCATGGGGAGGCCCCCAGGCTCAGGCCCCTGGCAACGGAAGGCTGAGCAAACAGGCCCGGGCCCGGGCCCGGCTTTCGGGGCTGCCCGGCCCCAGCTGCCGGCGCCAGGGAGGGGACCCCCGGAGGCTGAGGAGCGGGAGGCGTCGGCCTCCCCGGTGCACGCCTCCCGCAGCTCCTCCTGGCGGTGCCGGAACGCGACGACACGCGATCCCGGACAGGGCCCCGGGGGGGCGGCCCTGCGGCCCTGTGGTGCCCGAAGTGTGTTCGCCGGGCTTTTTCCGGCCAATTCTCACGAGCGTTCTGCCCAAATCGGGATCGATTTGGGCAGAACGCTCGTGAGAATTGGCCGGCGTTGGGCAGCCCTGTTCAACGGCCAGTTCCGCGTGGAGCAGGGCCCTTTCTCACTCGGGGCATGTCGCGGCCACCCGGAAAACGAGCCGCGACGATGGGGCGCGGCCGGCGGCCCCGGCGCCTGGGAGGTTTCCCCGAGCAGAGTGGATGGAGGCGCCGTGGCCGGGCGTCCGCCTCCGCCGTGGCGGGCGGCCAGGGCGCCCGTGGAGGGGGCTGGCCTCTGTGGGGAAACGGATTGATCTCTCACTCCACGGCTGGGACGAAGACGCGAATGGTGCCGTTGTTGCCGGGACGGTCGGGGGACTCGTGGCGCGGGACTCAGTGTTCCCCATGGGGAGGCCCCCAGGCTCAGGCCCCTGGCAACGGAAGGCTGAGCAAACAGGCCCGGGCCCGGGCCCGGATTTCGGGGCTGCCCGGCCCCAGCTGCCGGCGCCAGGGAGGGGACCCCCGGAGGCTGAGGAGCGGGAGGCGTCGGCCTCCCCGGTGCACGCCTCCGGCAGCTCCTCCTGGCGGAGCCGGAACGCGACGACACGCGATCCCGGACAGGGCCCCGGGGGGGCGGCGTTGCGGCCCTGTGGTGCCCGAAGTGTGTTCGCCGGGCTTTTTCCGGCCAATTCTCACGAGCGTTCTGCCCAAATCGGGATCGATTTGGGCAGAACGCTCGTGAGAATTGGCCGGCGTTGGGCAGCCCTGGTCAGCGCCCAGTTCCGCGTGGAGCAGGGCCCTTTCTTGCTCGGGGCATGTCGCGGCCACCCGGAAAACGAGCCGCGACGATGGGGCGAGGCCAGCGGCCCCGGCGCCGGGGAGGTTTCCCCGAGCAGAGTGGATGGAGGCGCCGTGGCCGGGCGTCCGCGTCCGCCGTGGCAGGCGGCCGGGGCGCCCGTGGAGGGGGCTGGCCTCTGTGGGGAAACGGATTGATCTCTCACTCCACGGCTGGGACGAAGCCGCGAATGGTGCCGTTGTCGCCGGGACGGTCGGGGGACTCGTGGCGCGGGACTCAGTGTTCCCCATGGGGAGGCCCCCAAGCTCAGGCCCCTGGCAACGGAAGGCTGAGCAAACAGGCCCGGGCCCAGGCCCGGCTTTCGGGGCTGCCCGGCCCCAGCTGCCGGCGCCAGGGAGGGGACCCCCGGAGGCTGAGGAGCGGGAGGCGTCGGCCTCCCCGGTGCACGCCTCCCGCAGCTCCTCCTGGCGGTGCCGGAACGCGACGACACGCGATCCCGGACAGGGCCCCGGGGGGGCGGCCCTGCGGCCCTGTGGTGCCGGAAGTGTGTTCGCCGGGCTTTTTCCGGCCAATTCTCACGAGCGTTCTGCCCAAATCGGGATCGATTTGGGCAGAACGCTCGTGAGAATTGGCCGGCGTTGGGCAGCCCTGGTCAGCGCCCAGTTCCGCGTGGAGCAGGGCCCTTTCTCGCTCGGGGCATGTCGCGGCCACCCGGAAAACGAGCCGCGACGATTGGGCGCGGCCGGCGGCCCCAGCGCCGGGGAGGTTTCCACGAGCAGAGTGGATGGAGGCGCCGTGACCGGGCGTCCGCCTCCGCCGTGGCGGGCGGCCGGGGCGCCTGTGGAGGGGCCTGGCCTCTGTGGGGAAACGGATTGTTCTCTCACTCCACGGCTGGGACGAAGCCGCGAATGGTGCCGTTGTCTCCGGGACGGTCGGGGGACTCGTGGCGCGGGACTCAGTGTTCCCCATGGGGAGGCCCCCAGGCTCAGGCCCCTGGCAACGGAAGGCTGAGCAAGCAGGCCCGGTTCCGGGCCCGGCTTTCGGGGCTGCCTGGCCCCAGCTGCCGGCGCCAGGGAGGGGACTCCCGGAGGCTGAGGAGCGGGAGGCGTCGGCCTCCCCGGTGCACGCCTCCCGCACCTCCTCCTGGCGGAGCGAGAACGCGACGAAACGCGATCCCGGACAGGGCCCCGGGGGGGCGGCCCTGCGGCCCTGTGGTGCCCGAAGTGTGTTCGCCGGGCTTTTTCCGGCCAATTCTCACGAGCGTTCTGCCCAAATCGGGATCGATTTGGGCAGAACGCTCGTGAGAATTGGCCGGCGTTGGGCAGCCCTGGTCAGCGCCCAGTTCCGCGTGGAGCAGGGCCCTTTCTCGCTCGGGGCATGGCGCGGCCACCCGGAAAACGAGCCGCGACGATGGGGCGCGGCCGGCGGCCCCGGTGCCTGGGAGGTTTCCCCGAGCAGAGTGGATGGAGGCGCCGTGGCCGGGCGTCCGCCTCCGCCGTGGCGGGCGGCCGGGGCGCCCGTGGAGGGGGCTGGCCTCTGTGGGGAAACGGATTGTTCTCTCACTCCACGGCTGGGACGAAGCCGCGAATGGTGCCGTTGTCTCCGGGATGGTCGGGGGACTCGTGGCGCGGGACTCAGTGTTCCCCATGGGGAGGCCCCCAGGCTCAGGCCCCTGGCAACGGAAGGCTGAGCAAGCAGGCCCGGTTCCGGGCCCGGCTTTCGGGGCTGCCTGGCCCCAGCTGCCGGCGCCAGGGAGGGGACCCCCGGAGGCTGAGGAGCGGGAGGCGTCGGCCTCCCCGGTGCACGCCTCCCGCAGCTCCTCCTGGCGGAGCTAGAACGCGACGACACACGATCCCGGACAGGGCCCCGGGGGGGCGGCCCTGCGGCCCTGTGGTGCCCGAAGTGTGTTCGCCGGGCTTTTTCCGGCCAATTCTCACGAGCGTTCTGCCCAAATCGGGATCGATTTGGGCAGAACGCTCGTGAGAATTGGCCGGCGTTGGGCAGCCCTGGTCAGCGCCCAGTTCCGCGTGGAGCAGGGCCCTTTCTCGCTCGGGGCATGTCGTGGCCACCCGGGAAACGAGCCGCGACGATGGGGCGCGGCCGGCGGCCCCGGCGCCGGGGAGGTTTCCCCGAGCAGAGTGGATGGAGGCGCCGTGGCCGGGCGTCCGCCTCCGCCGTGGCGGGGGGCCGGGGCGCCCGTGGAGGGGGCTGGCCTCTGTGGGGAAACGGATTGATCTCTCACTACACGGCATGGACGAAGCCGCGAATTGTGCCGTTGTCGCCGGGACGGTCGGGGGACTCGTGGCGCGGGACTCAGGGTTCCCCTTGGGGAGGCCCCCAGGCTCAGGCCCCTGGCAACTGAAGACTGAGCAAGCAGGCCCGGGCCCGGGCCCGGCTTTCGGGGCTGCCCGTCCCCAGCTGCCGGCGCCAGGGAGGTGACCCCTGGAGGCTGAGGAGTGGGAGGCGTCGGCCTCCCCGGTGCACGCCTCGCGCAGCTCCTCCTGGCGGTGCCGGAACGCGACGACACGCGATCCCGGACAGGGCCCCGGGGGGGGGCCCTGCGGCCCTGTGGTGCCCGAAGTGTGTTCGCCGGGGTTTTTCCGGCCAATTCTCACGAGCGTTCTGCCCAAATCGGGATCGATTTGGGCAGAACGCTCGTGAGAATTGGCCGGCGTTGGGCAGCCCTGTTCAACGGCCAGTTCCGCGTGGAGCAGGGCCCTTTCTCACTCGGGGCATGTCGCGGCCACCCGGAAAACGAGCCGCGACGATGGGGCGCGGCCGGCGGCCCCGGTGCCTGGGAGGTTTCCCCGAGCAGAGTGGATGGAGGCGCCGTGGCCGGGCGTCCGCCTCCGCCGTGGCGGGCGGCCGGGGCGCCCGTGGAGGGGGCTGGCCTCTGTGGGGAAACGGATTGATCTCTCACTCCACGGCTGGGACGAAGCCGCGAATTGTGCCGTTGTCGCCGGGACGGTCGGGGGACTCGTGGCGCGGGACTCAGGGTTCCCCTTGGGGAGGCCCCCAGGCTCAGGCCCCTGGCAACTGAAGACTGAGCAAGCAGGCCCGGGCCCGGGCCCGGCTTTCGGGGCTGCCCGTCCCCAGCTGCCGGCGCCAGGGAGGTGACCCCTGGAGGCTGAGGAGTGGGAGGCGTCGGCCTCCCCGGTGCACGCCTCGCGCAGCTCCTCCTGGCGGTGCCGGAACGCGACGACACGCGATCCCGGACAGGGCCCCGGGGGGGGGCCCTGCGGCCCTGTGGTGCCCGAAGTGTGTTCGCCGGGGTTTTTCCGGCCAATTCTCACGAGCGTTCTGCCCAAATCGGGATCGATTTGGGCAGAACGCTCGTGAGAATTGGCCGGCGTTGGGCAGCCCTGTTCAACGGCCAGTTCCGCGTGGAGCAGGGCCCTTTCTCACTCGGGGCATGTCGCGGCCACCCGGAAAACGAGCCGCGACGATGGGGCGCGGCCGGCGGCCCCGGTGCCTGGGAGGTTTCCCCGAGCAGAGTGGATGGAGGCGCCGTGGCCGGGCGTCCGCCTCCGCCGTGGCGGGCGGCCAGGGCGCCCGTGGAGGGGGCTGGCCTCTGTGGGGAAACGGATTGATCTCTCACTCCACCCCTGGCACGAAGCCGCGAATGGTGCCGTTGACTCCGGGACGGTCGGGGGACTCGTGGCGCGGGACTCAGTGTTCCCCATGGGGAGGCCCCCAGGCTCAGGCCCCTGGCAACGGAAGGCTGAGCAAGCAGGCCCGGTTCCGGGCCCGGCTTTCGGGGCTGCCTGGCCCCAGCTGCCGGCGCCAGGGAGGGGACCCCCGGAGGCTGAGGAGCGGGAGGCGTCGGCCTCCCCGGTGCACGCCTCCCGCAGCTCCTCCTGGCGGAGCTAGAACGCGACGACACACGATCCCGGACAGGGCCCCGGGGGGGCGGCCCTGCGGCCCTGTGGTGCCCGAAGTGTGTTCGCCGGGCTTTTTCCGGCCAATTCTCACGAGCGTTCTGCCCAAATCGGGATCGATTTGGGCAGAACGCTCGTGAGAATTGGCCGGCGTTGGGCAGCCCTGGTCAGCGCCCAGTTCCGCGTGGAGCAGGGCCCTTTCTCGCTCGGGGCATGTCGGGGCCACCCGGAAAACGAGCCGCGACGATGGGGCGCGGCCGGCGGCCCCGGCGCCGGGGAGGTTTCCCCGAGCAGAGTGGATGGAGGCGCCGTGGCCGGGCGTCCGCCTCCGCCGTGGCGGGCGGCCAGGGCGCTCGTGGAGGGGGCTGGCCTCTGTGGGGAAACGGATTGTTCTCTCACTCCACGGCTGGGACGAAGCCGCGAATGGTGCCGTTGTCTCCGGGACGGTCGGGGGACTCGTGGCGCGGGACTCAGGGTTCCCCATGGGGAGGCCCCCAGGCTCAGGCCCCTGGAAACCGAAGGCTGAGCAAGCAGGCCCGGTTCCGGGCCCGGCTTTCGGGGCTGCCCGGCCCCAGCTGCCAGCGCCAGGGAGGGGACCCCCGGAGGCTGAGGAGCGGGAGGCGTCGGCCTCCCCGGTGCACGCCTCCCGCAGCTCCTCCTGGCGGTGCCGGAACGCGACGACACGCGATCCCGGACAGGGCCCCGGGGGGGCGGCGCTGCGGGCCTGTGGTGCCCGAAGTGTGTTCGCCGGGCTTTTTCCGGCCAATTCTCACGAGCGTTCTGCCCAAATCGGGATCGATTTGGGCAGAACGCTCGTGAGAATTGGCCGGCGTTGGGCAGCCCTTGTCAGCGCCCAGTTCCGCGTGGAGCAGGGCCCTTTCTCGCTCGGGGCATGTCGCGGCCTCCCGGAAAACGAGCCGCGACGATGGGGCGCGTCCGGCGGCCCCGGCGCCGGAGAGGTTTCCCCGAGCAGAGTGGATGGAGGCGCCGTGGCCGGGCGTCCGCCTCCGCCGTGGCGGGCGGCCGGGGCGCCCGTGGAGGGGGCTGGCCTCTGTGGGGAAACGGATTGATCTCTCACTCCACGGCTGGGACGAAGCCGCGAATGGTGCCGTTGTCACCGGGACGGTCGGGGGACTCGTGGCGCGGGACTCAGGGTTCCCCATGGGGAGGCCCCCAGGCTCAGGCCCCTGGCAACAGAAGACTGAGCAAACAGGCCCGGTTCCGGGCCCGGCTTTCGGGGCTGCCCGGCCCCAGCTGCCGGCGCCAGGGAGGGGACCCCCGGAGGCTGAGGAGCGGGAGGCGTCGGCCTCCCCGGTGCACGCCTCCCGCAGCTCCTCCTGGCGGTGCCGGAACGCGACGACACGCGATCCCGGACAGGGCCCCGGGGGGGCGGCGCTGCGGGCCTGTGGTGCCCGAAGTGTGTTCGCCGGGCTTTTTCCGGCCAATTCTCACGAGCGTTCTGCCCAAATCGGGATCGATTTGGGCAGAACGCTCGTGAGAATTGGCCGGCGTTGGGCAGGCCTGGTCAGCGCCCAGTTCCGCGTGGAGCAGGGCCCTTTCTCGCTCGGGGCATGTCGCGGCCTCCCGGAAAACGAGCCGCGACGATGGGGCGCGTCCGGCGGCCCCGGCGCCGGAGAGGTTTCCCCGAGCAGAGTGGATGGAGGCGCCGTGGCCGGGCGTCCGCCTCCGCCGTGGCGGGCGGCCGGGGCGCCCGTGGAGGGGGCTGGCCTCTGTGGGGAAACGGATTGATCTCTCACTCCACGGCTGGGACGAAGCCGCGAATGGTGCCGTTGTCACCGGGACGGTCGGGGGACTCGTGGCGCGGGACTCAGGGTTCCCCATGGGGAGGCCCCCAGGCTCAGGCCCCTGGCAACAGAAGACTGAGCAAACAGGCCCGGTTCCGGGCCCGGCTTTCGGGGCTGCCCGGCCCCAGCTGCCGGCGCCAGGGAGGGGACCCCCGGAGGCTGAGGAGCGGGAGGCGTCGGCCTCCCCGGTGCACGCCTCCCGCAGCTCCTCCTGGCGGTGCCGGAACGCGACGACACGCGATCCCGGACAGGGCCGCGGGGGGGCGGCGCTGCGGCCCTGTGGTGCCCGAAGAATGTTCGCCGGGCTTTTTCCGGCCAATTCTCACGAGCGTTCTGCCCAAATCGGGATCGATTTGGGCAGAACGCTCGTGAGAATTGGCCGGCGTTGGGCAGCCCTGGTCAGCGCCCAGTTCCGCGTGGAGCAGGGCCCTTTCTCGCTCGGGGCATGTCGCGGCCTCCCGGAAAACGAGCCGCGACGATGGGGCGCGTCCGGCGGCCCCGGCGCCGGGGAGGTTTCCCCGAGCAGAGTGGATGGAGGCGCCGTGGCCGGGCGTCCGCCTCCGCCGTGGCGGGCGGCCGGGGCGCCCGTGGAGGGGCCTGGCCTCTGTGGGGAAACGGATTGTTCTCTCACTCCACGGCTGGGACGAAGCCGCGAATGGTGCCGTTGTCTCCGGGACGGTCGGGGGACTCGTGGCGCGGGACTCAGTGTTCCCCATGGGGAGGCCCCCAGGCTCAGGCCCCTGGCAACGGAAGGCTGAGCAAGCAGGCCCGGTTCCGGGCCCGGCTTTCGGGGCTGCCTGGCCCCAGCTGCCGGCGCCAGGGAGGGGACCCCCGGAGGCTGAGGAGCGGGAGGCGTCGGCCTCCCCGGTGCACGCCTCCCGCAGCTCCTCCTGGCGGAGCTAGAACGCGACGACACACGATCCCGGACAGGGCCCCGGGGGGGCGGCCCTGCGGCCCTGTGGTGCCCGAAGTGTGTTCGCCGGGCTTTTTCCGGCCAATTCTCACGAGCGTTCTGCCCAAATCGGGATCGATTTGGGCAGAACGCTCGTGAGAATTGGCCGGCGTTGGGCAGCCCTGGTCAGCGCCCAGTTCCGCGTGGAGCAGGGCCCTTTCTCGCTCGGGGCATGTCGTGGCCACCCGGGAAACGAGCCGCGACGATGGGGCGCGGCCGGCGGCCCCGGCGCCGGGGAGGTTTCCCCAAGCAGAGTGGATGGAGGCGCCGTGGCCGGGCGTCCGCCTCCGCCGTGGCGGGCGGCCGGGGCGCCCGTGGAGGGGGCTGGCCTCTGTGGGGAAACGGATTGATCTCTCACTCCACGGCTGGGACGAAGCCGCGAATTGTGCCGTTGTCGCTGGGACGGTCGGGGGACTCGTGGCGCGGGACTCAGGGTTCCCCTTGGGGAGGCCCCCAGGCTCAGGCCCCTGGCAACTGAAGACTGAGCAAGCAGGCCCGGGCCCGGGCCCGACTTTCGGGGCTGCCCGTCCCCAGCTGCCGGCGCCAGGGAGGTGACCCCTGGAGGCTGAGGAGTGGGAGGCGTCGGCCTCCCCGGTGCACGCCTCGCGCAGCTCCTCCTGGCGGTGCCGGAACGCGACGACACGCGATCCCGGACAGGGCCCCGGGGGGGGGCCCTGCGGCCCTGTGGTGCCCGAAGTGTGTTCGCCGGGGTTTTTCCGGCCAATTCTCACGAGCGTTCTGCCCAAATCGGGATCGATTTGGGCAGAACGCTCGTGAGAATTGGCCGGCGTTGGGCAGCCCTGTTCAACGGCCAGTTCCGCGTGGAGCAGGGCCCTTTCTCACTCGGGGCATGTCGTGGCCACCCGGGAAACGAGCCGCGACGATGGGGCGTGGCCGGCGGCCCCGGCGCCGGGGAGGTTTCCCCGAGCAGAGTGGATGGAGGCGCCGTGGCCGGGCGTCCGCCTCCGCCGTGGCGGGCGGCCGGGGCGCCCGTGGAGGGGGCTGGCCTCTGTGGGGAAACGGATTGATCTCTCACTACACGGCTGGGACGAAGCCGCGAATTGTGCCGTTGTCGCCGGGACGGTCGGGGGACTCGTGGCGCGGGACTCAGGGTTCCCCTTGGGGAGGCCCCCAGGCTCAGGCCCCTGGCAACTGAAGACTGAGCAAGCAGGCCCGGGCCCGGGCCCGGCTTTCGGGGCTGCCCGTCCCCAGCTGCCGGCGCCAGGGAGGTGACCCCTGGAGGCTGAGGAGTGGGAGGCGTCGGCCTCCCCGGTGCACGCCTCGCGCAGCTCCTCCTGGCGGTGCCGGAACGCGACGACACGCGATCCCGGACAGGGCCCCGGGGGGGGGCCCTGCGGCCCTGTGGTGCCCGAAGTGTGTTCGCCGGGGTTTTTCCGGCCAATTCTCACGAGCGTTCTGCCCAAATCGGGATCGATTTGGGCAGAACGCTCGTGAGAATTGGCCGGCGTTGGGCAGCCCTGTTCAACGGCCAGTTCCGCGTGGAGCAGGGCCCTTTCTCACTCGGGGCATGTCGCGGCCACCCGGAAAAAGAGCCGCGACGATGGGGCGCGGCCGGCGGCCCCGGTGCCTGGGAGGTTTCCCCGAGCAGAGTGGATGGAGGCGCCGTGGCCGGGCGGCCGCCTCCGCCGTGGCGGGCGGCCAGGGCGCCCGTGGAGGGGGCTGGCCTCTGTGGGGAAACGGATTGATCTCTCACTCCACCCCTGGCACGAAGCCGCGAATGGTGCCGTTGTCTCCGGGACGGTCGGGGGACTCGTGGCGCGGGACTCAGTGTTCCCCATGGGGAGGCCCCCAGGCTCAGGCCCCTGGCAACGGAAGGCTGAGCAAGCAGGCCCGGTTCCGGGCCCGGCTTTCGGGGCTGCCTGGCCCCAGCTGCCGGCGCCAGGGAGGGGACCCCCGGAGGCTGAGGAGCGGGAGGCGTCGGCCTCCCCGGTGCACGCCTCCCGCAGCTCCTCCTGGCGGAGCTAGAACGCGACGACACACGATCCCGGACAGGGCCCCGGGGGGGCGGCCCTGCGGCCCTGTGGTGCCCGAAGTGTGTTCGCCGGGCTTTTTCCGGCCAATTCTCACGAGCGTTCTGCCCAAATCGGGATCGATTTGGGCAGAACGCTCGTGAGAATTGGCCGGCGTTGGGCAGCCCTGGTCAGCGCCCAGTTCCGCGTGGAGCAGGGCCCTTTCTCGCTCGGGGCATGTCGGGGCCACCCGGAAAACGAGCCGCGACGATGGGGCGCGGCCGGCGGCCCCGGCGCCGGGGAGGTTTCCCCGAGCAGAGTGGATGGAGGCGCCGTGGCCGGGCGTCCGCCTCCGCCGTGGCGGGCGGCCAGGGCGCTCGTGGAGGGGGCTGGCCTCTGTGGGGAAACGGATTGTTCTCTCACTCCACGGCTGGGACGAAGCCGCGAATGGTGCCGTTGTCTCCGGGACGGTCGGGGGACTCGTGGCGCGGGACTCAGGGTTCCCCATGGGGAGGCCCCCAGGCTCAGGCCCCTGGAAACCGAAGGCTGAGCAAGCAGGCCCGGTTCCGGGCCCGGCTTTCGGGGCTGCCCGGCCCCAGCTGCCAGCGCCAGGGAGGGGACCCCCGGAGGCTGAGGAGCGGGAGGCGTCGGCCTCCCCGGTGCACGCCTCCCGCAGCTCCTCCTGGCGGTGCCGGAACGCGACGACACGCGATCCCGGACAGGGCCCCGGGGGGGCGGCGCTGCGGGCCTGTGGTGCCCGAAGTGTGTTCGCCGGGCTTTTTCCGGCCAATTCTCACGAGCGTTCTGCCCAAATCGGGAT
Source organism: Meles meles (assembly GCF_922984935.1). Lineage (NCBI taxonomy): Eukaryota > Metazoa > Chordata > Mammalia > Carnivora > Mustelidae > Meles > Meles meles. Next base: position 389,286 of record NW_025721152.1, read on the forward strand.
CGATTTGGGCAGAACGCTCGTGAGAATTGGCCGGCGTTGGGCAGCCCTGGTCAGCGCCCAGTTCCGCGTGGAGCAGGGCCCTTTCTCGCTCGGGGCATGTCGCGGCCTCCCGGAAAACGAGCCGCGACGATGGGGCGCGTCCGGCGGCCCCGGCGCCGGAGAGGTTTCCCCGAGCAGAGTGGATGGAGGCGCCGTGGCCGGGCGTCCGCCTCCGCCGTGGCGGGCGGCCGGGGCGCCCGTGGAGGGGGCTGGCCTCTGTGGGGAAACGGATTGATCTCTCACTCCACGGCTGGGACGAAGCCGCGAATGGTGCCGTTGTCTCCGGGACGGTCGGGGGACTCGTGGCGCGGGACTCAGGGTTCCCCATGGGGAGGCCCCCAGGCTCAGGCCCCTGGCAACCGAAGGCTGAGCAAGCAGGCCCGGTTCCGGGCCCGGCTTTCGGGGCTGCCCGGCCCCAGCTGCCAGCGCCAGGGAGGGGACCCCCGGAGGCTGAGGAGCGGGAGGCGTCGACCTCCCCGGTGCACGCCTCCCGCAGCTCCTCCTGGCGGTGCCGGAACGCGACGACACGCGATCCCGGACAGGGCCCCGGGGGGGCGTCCCTGCGGCCCTGTGGTGCCCGAAGTGTGTTCGCCGGGCTTTTTCCGGCCAATTCTCACGAGCGTTCTGCCCAAATCGGGATCGATTTGGGCAGAACGCTCGTGAGAATTGGCCGGCGTTGGGCAGCCCTGGTCAGCGCCCAGTTCCGCGTGGAGCAGGGCCCTTTCTCGCTCGGGGCATGTCGCGGCCTCCCGGAAAACGAGCCGCGACGATGGGGCGCGTCCGGCGGCCCCGGCGCCGGGGAGGTTTCCCCGAGCAGAGTGGATGGAGGCGCCGTGGCCGGGCGTCCGCCTCCGCCGTGGCGGGCGGCCCGGGCGCCCGTGGAGGGGGCTGGCCTCTGTGGGGAAACGGATTGATCTCTCACTCCACGGCTGGGACGAAGCCGCGAATGGTGCCGTTGTCGCCGGGACGGTCGGGGGACTCGTGGCGCGGGACTCAGGGTTCCCCATGGGGAGGCCCCCAGGCTCAGGCCCCTGGCAACGGAAGACTGAGCAAACAGGCCCGGTTCCGGGCCCGGCTTTCGGGGCTGCCCGGCCCCAGCTGCCGGCGCCAGGGACGGGACCCCCGGAGGCTGAGGAGCGGGAGGCGTCGGCCTCCCCGGTGCACCCCTCCCGCAGCTCCTCCTGGCGGAGCCGGAACGCGACGACACGCGATCCCGGACAGGGCCCCGGGGGGGCGGCCCTGCGGCCCTGTGGTGCCCGAAGTGTGTTCGCCGGGCTTTTTCTGGCCAATTCTCACGAGCGTTCTGCCCAAATCGGGATCGATTTGGGCAGAACGCTCGTGAGAATTGGCCGGCGTTGGGCAGCCCTGGTCAGCGCCCAGTTCCGCGTGGAGCAGGGCCCTTTCTCGCTCGGGGCATGTCGCGGCAACCCGGAAAACGAGCCGCGACGATGGGGCGCGGCCGGCGGCCCCGGCGCCGGGGAGGTTTCCCCGAGCAGAGTGGATGGAGGCGCCGTGGCCGGGCGTCCGCCTCCGCCGTGGCGCGCGGCCGGGGCGCCCGTGGAGGGGGCTGGCCTCTGTGGGGGAACGGATTGATCTCTCACTCCACGGTTCGGACGAAGCCGCGAAATGTGCCGTTGTCGCCGGGACGGTCGGGGGGAATCGTGGCGCGGGACTCAGGGTTCCCCATGGGGAGGCCCCCAGGCTCAGGCCCCTGGCAACGGAAGGCTGAGCAAGCAGGCCCGGGCCCGGGCCCTGCTTTCGGGGCTGGCCCAACCCCAGCTGCCAGCGCCAGTAAGGGGATCCCCAGAGGCTGAGGAGCGGGAGGAGTCGGCCTCTCCGGGGCACGCCTCCCGGAGCTCCTACTGGCGGTGCCGGAACGGGACGACACGCGATCCTGGACAGGGCCCTGGGGGGGCGGCCCTGCGGCCCTGTGGTGCCCGAAGTGTGTTCGCCGGGCATTTTCCGGCCAATTCTCACGAGCGTACTGCCCAATTCGGGTCGATTTGGGCAGAACGCTCGTGAGAATTGGCCTGCGTTGGGCAGCCCTGGTCAGCGTCCTGTTTCGCGTGGAGCAGGGCCCTTTCTCGCTCGGGGCATGTCTCGGCCACCGGAAAACAAGCCGCGACGATGGGGCGCGGCCGGCGGCCCCGGCGCTGGGGAGGTTTCCCCAAGCAGAGTGGATGGAGGCGCCGTGGCCGGGCGTCCGCCTCCGCCGTGGCGGGCGGCCGGGGCGCCCGTGGAGGGGGCTGGCCTCTGTGGGGGAACGGAGTGATCTCTCACTCCACGGCTGGGACCAAGCCGCGAAAGGTGCCGTTGTCGCCGGGACGGTCGGGGGGACTCGTGGCGTGGGACTCAGGGTTCCCCATGCGGAGGCCCCCAGGCTCAGGCCCCTGGCAACGGAAGGCTGAGCAAGGAGGCCCGGGCCCGGGCCTAGCTTTCGGGGCTGGCCCGGCACCAGCGGCCGGCGCCAGGGAGGGGACCCCCGGAGGCTGAGGAGCGGGAGGCGTCGGCCTCCCCGGGGCCCGCCTCCCGGAGCTCCTCCTGGCGGTGCCGGAAAGCGACGACACGCGATCCCGGACAGGGCCCCGGGGGGGGCGGCCCTGCGGCCCTGTGGTGCCCGAAGTGTGTTTGCCGCGCGTTTTCCGGCCAATTCTCACGAGCGTTCTGCCCAAATCGGGATCGATTTGGGCAGAACGCTCGTGAGAATTGGCCGGCGTTGGGCAGCCCTGGTCAGCGCCCAGTGCCGCGTGGAGCAGGGCGCTTTCTCGCTCGGGGCATGGCGCGGCCACCCGGAAAACGAGCCGCGACGATGGGGCGCGGCCGGCGGCCCCGGCGCCGGGGAGTTTTCCCCGAGCAGAGTGGATGGAGGTGCCGTGGCCGGGCGTCCGCCTCCGCCGTGGCGGGCGGCCGGGGCGCCCGTGGAGGGGGATGGCCTCTGTGGGGGAACGGAGTGATCTCTCACTCCACGGCTGGGACCAAGCCGCGAAAGGTGCCATTGTCGCCGGGACGGTCGGGGGGACTCGTGGCGCGGGACTCAGGGTTCCCCATGCGGAGGCTCCCAGGCTCAGGCCCCTGGCAACGGAAGGCTGAGCAAGCAGGCACGGGCTCAGGCCTAGCTTTCGGGGCTGGCCCGGCCCCAGCGGCCGGCGCCAGGGAGGGGACCCCCGGAGGCTGAGGAGCGGGAGGCGTCGGCCTCCCCGGGGCCCGCCTCCCGGAGCTCCTCCTGGCGGTGCCGGAACGCGACGACACGCGATCCCGGACAGGGCCCCGGGGGGGCGGCCCTGCGGCCCTGTGGTGCCCGAAGTGTGTTCGCCGGGCGTTTTCCGGCCAATTCTCATGAGCGTTCTGCCCAAATCGGGATCGATTTGGGCAGAACGCTCGTGAGAATTGGCCGGCGTTGGGCAGCCCTGGTCAGCGCCCAGGGCCGCGTGGAGCAGGGCGCTTTCTCGCTCGGGGCATGGCGCGGCCACCCGGAAAACGAGCCGCGACGATGGGGCGCGGCCGGCGGCCCCGGCGCCGGGGAGTTTTCCCCGAGCAGAGTGGATGGAGGCGCCGTGGCCGGTCGTCCGCCTCCGCCGTGGCGGTCGGCCGGGGCGCCCGTGGAGGGGGCTGGCCTCTGTGGGGGAACGGAGTGATCTCTCACTCCACGGCTGGGACCAAGCCGCGAAAGTTGCCGTTGTCGCCGGGACGGTCGGGGGGACTCGTGGCGCAGGACTCAGGGTTCCCCATGCGGAGGCTCCCAGGCTCAGGCCCCTGGAAACGGAAGGCTGAGCAAGCAGGCCCGGGCCCGGGCCTAGCTTTCGGGGCTGGCCCGGCCCCAGCGGCCGGCGCCAGGGAGGGGACCCCCGGAGGCTGAGGAGCGGGAGGCGTCGGCCTCCCCGGGGCCCGCCTCCCGGAGCTCCTCCTGGCGGTGCCGGAACGCGACGACACGCGATCCCGGACAGGGCCCCGGGGGGGCGGCCCTGCGGCCCTCTGGTGCCCGAAGTGTGTTCGCCGGGCGTTTTCCGGCCAATTCTCACGAGCGTTCTGCCCAAATCGGGATCGATTTGGGCAGAACGCTCGTGAGAATTGGCCGGCGTTGGGCAGCCGTGGTCAGCGCCCAGTGCCGCGTGGAGCAGGGCGCTTTCTCGCTCGGGGCATGGCGCGGCCACCCGGAAAACGAGCCGCGACGATGGGGCGCGGCCGGCGGCCCCGGCGCCGGGGAGTTTTCCCCGAGCAGAGTGGATGGAGGCGCCGTGGCCGGGCGTCCGCCTCCGCCGTGGCGGGCGGCCGGGGCGCCCGTGGAGGGGACTGGCCTCTGTGGGGGAACGGTGTGATCTCTCACTCCACGGCTTGGACCAAGCCGCGAAAGGTGCCGTTGTCGCCGGGACGGTCGGGGGGACTCGTGGCGCGGGACTCAGGGTTCCCCATGCGGAGGCTCCCAGGCTCAGGCCCCTGGCAACGGAAGGCTGAGCAAGCGGGCCCGGGCCCGGGCCTAGATTTCGGGGCTGGCCCGGCCCCAGCGGCCGGCGCCAGGGAGGGGACCCCCGGAGGCTGAGGAGCGGGAGGCGTCGGCCTCCCCAGGGCCCGCCTCCCGGAGCTCCTCCTGGCGGTGCCGGAACGCGACGACACGCGATCCCGGACAGGGCCCCGGGGGGGCGGCCCTGCGGCCCTGTGGTGCCCGAACTGTGTTCGCCGGGCGTTTTCCGGCCAATTCTCACGAGCGTTCTGCCCAAATCGGCATCGATTTGGGCAGAACGCTCGTGAGAATTGGCCGGCGTTGGGCAGCCCTGGTCAGCGCCCAGTTCTGCGTGAGCAGGGCCCTTTCTCGCTCAAGGCATGTCGCGGCCACCCGGAAAACGAGCCGCGACATTGGGGCGCGGTCGGCGGCCCCGGCGCCGGGGAGTTTCCCCGAGCAGAGTGGATGGAGGCGCCGTGGCCGTGCGTCCGCCTCCGCCGTGGCGGGCGGCCGGGGCGCCCGTGGAGGGGGCTGGCCTCTGTGGGGGAACGGAGTGATCTCTCACTCCACGGCTGGGACGAAGCCGCGAAAGGTGCCGTTGTCGCCGGGACGGTCGGGGGGACTCGTGGCGCGGGACTCAGGGTTCCCCATGCGGAGGCCCACAGGCTCAGGCCCCTGGCAACGGAAGGCTGAGCAAGCAGGCCCGGGCCCGGGCCCGGGTTTCGGTGCTGGCCCGGCCCCAGCGGCCGGCGCCAGGGAGGGGACCTCCGGAGGCTGAGGAGCGGGAGGCGTCGGCCTCCCCGGGGCCCGCCTCCCGGAGCTCCTCCTGGCGGTGCCGGAACGCGACGACACGCGATCCCGGACAGGGCCCCGGGGGGGCGGCCCTGCGGCCCTGTGGTGCCCGAACTGTGTTCGCCGGGCGTTTTCCGGCCAATTCTCACGAGCGTTCTGCCCAAATCGGCATCGATTTGGGCAGAACGCTCGTGAGAATTGGCCGGCGTTGGGCAGCCCTGGTCAGCGCCCAGTTCTGCGTGAGCAGGGCCCTTTCTCGCTCAAGGCATGTTGCGGCCACCCGGAAAACGAGCCGCGACATTGGGGCGCGGTCAGCGGCCCCGGCGCCGGGGAGTTTCCCCGAGCAGAGTGGATGGAGGCGCCGTGGCCGTGCGTCCGCCTCCGCCGTGGCGGGCGGCCGGGGCGCCCGTGGAGGGGGCTGGCCTCTGTGGGGGAACGGAGTGATCTCTCACTCCACGGCTGGGACGAAGCCGCGAAAGGTGCCGTTGTCGCCGGGACGGTCGGGGGGACTCGTGGCGCGGGACTCAGGGTTCCCCATGCGGAGGCCCCCAGGCTCAGGCCCCTGGCAACGGAAGGCTGAGCAAGCAGGCCCGGGCCCGGGCCCGGGTTTCGGTGCTGGCCCGGCCCCAGCGGCCGGCGCCAGGGAGGGGACCTCCGGAGGCTGAGGAGCGGGAGGCGTCGGCCTCCCCGGGGCCCGCCTCCCGGAGCTCCTCCTGGCGGTGCCGGAACGCGACGACACGCGATCCCGCACAAAGCCCCGGAGGGGCGGCCCTGCGGCCCTGTGGAGCCCGAAGTGTGTTCGCCAGGCGTTTTCCGGCCAATTCTCACGAGCGTTCTGCCCAAATCGGGATCGATTTGGGCAGAACGCTCGTGAGAATTGGCCGGCGTTGGGCAGCCCTGGTCAGCGCCCAGTGCCGCGTGGAGCAGGGCGCTTTCTCGCTCGGGGCATGGCGCGGCCACCCGGAAAACGAGCCGCGACGATGGGGCGCGGCCGGCGGCCCCGGCGACGGGGAGTTTTCCCCGAGCAGAGTGGATGGAGGCGCCGTGGCCGGGCGTCCGCCTCCGCCGTGGCGGGCGGCCGGGGCGCCCGTGGAGGGGGCTGGCCTCTGTGGGGGAACGGAGTGATCTCTCACTCCACGGCTGGGACCAAGCCGCGAAAGGTGCCGTTGTCGCCGGGACGGTCGGGGGGACTCGTGGCGCGGGACTCAGGGTTCCCCATGCGGAGGCCCCCAGGCTCAGGCCCCTGGCAACGGAAGGCTGAGCAAGCAGGCCCGGGCCCGGGCCCGGGTTTCGGGGCTGGCCCGGCCCCAGCGGCCGGCGCCAGGGAGGGGACCTCCAGAGGCTGAGGAGCGGGAGGCGTCGGCCTCCCCGGGGCCCGCCTCCCGGAGCTCCTCCTGGCGGTGCCGGAACGCGACGACACGCGATCCCGGACAGGGCCCCGGGGGGGCGGCCCTGCGGCCCTGTGGTGCCCGAAGTGTGTTCGCCGCGCGTTTTCCGGCCAATTCTCACGAGCGTTCTGCCCAAATCGGGATCGATTTGGGCAGAACGCTCGTGAGAATTGGCCGGCGTTGGGCAGCCCTGGTCAGCGCCCAGTGCCGCGTGGAGCAGGGCGCTTTCTCGCTCGGGGCATGGCGCGGCCACCCGGAAAACGAGCCGCGACGATGGGGCGCGGCCGGCGGCCCCGGCGCCGGGGAGTTTTCCCCGAGCAGAGTGGATGGAGGCGCCGTGGCCGGGCGTCCGCCTCCGCCGTGGCGGGCGGCCGGGGCGCCTGTGGAGGGGGCTGGCCTCTGTGGGGGAACGGAGTGATCTCTCACTCCACGGCTGGGACCAAGCCGCGAAAGGTGCCGTTGTCGCCGGGACGGTCGGGGGGACTCGTGGCGCGGGACTCAGGGTTCCCCATGCGGAGGCCCCCAGGCTCAGGCCCCTGGCAACGGAAGGCTGAGCAAGGAGGCCTGGGCTCGGGCCTAGCTTTCGGGGCTGGCCCGGCCCCAGCGGCTGGCGCCAGGGAGGGGACCCCCGGAGGCTGAGGAGCGGGAGGCGTCGGCCTCCCCGGGGCCCGCCTCCCGGAGCTCCTCCTGGCGGTGCCGGAACGCGACGACACGCGATCCCGGACAGGGCCCCGGGGGGGCGGCCCTGCGGCCCTCTGGTGCCCGAAGTGTGTTCGCCGCGCGTTTTCCGGCCAATTCTCACGAGCGTTCTGCCCAAATCGGGATCGATTTGGGCAGAACGCTCGTGAGAATTGGCCGGCGTTGGGCAGCCCTGGTCAGCGCCCAGTGCCGCGTGGAGCAGGGCGCTTTCTCGCTCGGGGCATGGCGCGGCCACCCGGAAAACGAGCCGCGACGATGGGGCGCGGCCGGCGGCCCCGGCGCCGGGGAGTTTTCCCCGAGCAGAGTGGAGGGAGGCGCCGTGGCGGGGCGTCCGCCTCCGCCGTGGCGGGCGGCCGGGGCGCCTGTGGAGGGGGCTGGCCTCTGTGGGGGAACGGAGTGATCTCTCACTCCACGGCTGGGACCAAGCCGCGAAAGGTGCCGTTGTCGCCGGGACGGTCGGGGGGACTCGTGGCCCGGGACTCAGTGTTCCCCATGCGGAGGCTCCCAGGCTCAGGCACCTGGCAACGGAAGGCTGAGCAAGCAGGCACGGGCCCGGGCCTAGATTTCGGGGCTGGCCCGGCCCCAGCGGCCGGCGCCAGGGAGGGGACCCCCGGAGGCTGAGGAGCGGGAGGCGTCGGCCTCCCCGGGGCCCGCCTCCCGGAGCTCCTCCTGGCGGTGCCGGAACGCGACGACACGCGATCCCGGACAGGGCCCCGGGGGGGCGGCCCTGCGGCCCTGTGGTGCCCGAAGTGTGTTCACCGGGCGTGTTCCGGCCAATTCTCACGAGCGTTCTGCCCAAATCGGGATCGATTTGGGCAGAACGCTCGTGAGAATTGGCCGGCGTTGGGCAGCCCTGGTCAGCGCCCAGTGCCGCGTGGAGCAGGGCGCTTTCTCGCTCGGGGCATGGCGCGGCCACCCGGAAAACGAGCCGCGACGATGGGGCGCGGCCGGCGGCCCCGGCGCCGGGGAGTTTTCCCCGAGCAGAGTGGATGGAGGCGCCGTGGCCGGGCGTCCGCCTCCGCCGTGGCGGGCGGCCGGGGCGCTCGTGGAGGGGGCTGGCCTCTGTGGGGGAACGGAGTGATCTCTCACTCCACGGCTGGGACGAAGCTGCGAAAGGTGCCGTTGTCGCCGGGACGGTCGGGGGGACTCGTGGCGCGGGACTCAGGGTTCCCCATGCGGAGGCCCCCAGGCTCAGGCCCCTGGCAACGGAAGGCTGAGCAAGCAGGCCCGGGCCCGGGCCCGGGTTTCGGGGCTGGCCCGGCCCCAGCGGCCGGCGCCAGGGAGGGGACCCCCGGAGGCTGAGGAGCGGGAGGCGTCGGCCTCCCCGGGGCCCGCCTCCCGGAGCTCCTGGCGGTGCCGGAAAGCGACGACACGCGATCCTGGACAGGGCCCCGGGGGGGCGGCCCTGCGGCCCTGTGGTGCCCGAAGTGTGTTCGCCGCGTGTTTTCCGGCCAATTCTCACGAGCGTTCTGCCCAAATCGGGATCGATTTGGGCAGAACGCTCGTGAGAATTGGCCGGCGTTGGGCAGCCCTGGTCAGCGCCCAGTGCCGCGTGGAGCAGGGCGCTTTCTCGCTCGGGGCATGGCGCGGCCACCCGGAAATCGAGCCGCGACGATGGGGCGCGGCCGGCGGCCCCGGCGCCGGGGAGTTTTCCCCGAGCAGAGTGGATGGAGGCGCCGTGGCCGGCCGTCCGCCTCCGCCGTGGCGGGCGGCCGGGGCGCCCGTGGAGGGGGCTGGCCTCTGTGGGGGAACGGAGTGATCTCTCACTCCACGGCTGGGACGAAGCTGCGATAGGTGCCGTTGTCGCCGGGACGGTCGGGGGGACTCGTGGCGCGGGACTCAGGGTTCCCCATGCGGAGGCCCCCAGGCTCAGGCCCCTGGCAACGGAAGGCTGAGCAAGCAGGCCCGGGCCCGGGCCTGGGTTTCGGGGCTGGCCCGGCCCCAGCGGCCGGCGCCAGGGAGGGGACCCCCGGAGGCTGAGGAGCGGGAGGCGTCGGCCTCCCCGGGGCCCGCCTCCCGGAGCTCCTGGCGGTGCCGGAAAGCGACGACACGCGATCCTGGACAGGGCCCCGGGGGGGCGGCCCTGCGGCCCTGTGGTGCCCGAAGTGTGTTCGCCGCGTGTTTTCCGGCCAATTCTCACGAGCGTTCTGCCCAAATCGGGATCGATTTGGGCAGAACGCTCGTGAGAATTGGCCGGCGTTGGGCAGCCCTGGTCAGCGCCCAGTGCCGCGTGGAGCAGGGCGCTTTCTCGCTCGGGGCATGGCGCGGCCACCCGGAAATCGAGCCGCGACGATGGGGCGCGGCCGGCGGCCCCGGCGCCGGGGAGTTTTCCCCGAGCAGAGTGGATGGAGGCGCCGTGGCCGGCCGTCCGCCTCCGCCGTGGCGGGCGGCCGGGGCGCCCGTGGAGGGGGCTGGCCTCTGTGGGGGAACGGAGTGATCTCTCACTCCACGGCTGGGACGAAGCTGCGATAGGTGCCGTTGTCGCCGGGACGGTCGGGGGGACTCGTGGCGCGGGACTCAGGGTTCCCCATGCGGAGGCCCCCAGGCTCAGGCCCCTGGCAACGGAAGGCTGAGCAAGCAGGCCCGGGCCCGGGCCCGGGTTTCGGGGCTGGCCCGGCCCCAGCGGCCGGCGCCAGGGAGGGGACCCCCGGAGGATGAGGAGCGGGAGGCGTCGGCCTCCCCGGGGCCCGCCTCCCGGAGCTCCTCCTGGTGGTGCCGGAAAGCGACGACACGCGATCCCGGACAGGGCCCCGGGGGGGCGGCCCTGCGGCCCTGTGGTGCCCGAAGTGTGTTCGCCGCGCGTTTTCCGGCCAATTCTCACGAGCGTTCTGCCCAAATCGGGATCGATTTGGGCAGAACGCTCGTGAGAAATGGCCGGCGTTGGGCAGCCCTGGTCAGCGCCCAGTGCCGCGTGGAGCAGGGCGCTTTCTCGCTCGGGGCATGGCGCGGCCACCCGGAAAACGAGCCGCGACGATGGGGCGCGGCCGGCGGCCCCGGCGCCGGGGAGTTTTCCCCGAGCAGAGTGGATGGAGGTGCCGTGGCCGGGCGTCCGCCTCCGCCGTGGCGTGCGGCCGGGGCGCCCGTGGAGGGGGCTGGCCTCTGTGGGGGAACGTAGTGATCTCTCACTCCACGGCTGGGACCAAGCCGCGAAAGGTGCCGTTGTCGCCGGGACGGTCGGGGGGACTCGTGGCGCGGGACTCAGGGTTCCCCATGCGGAGGCTCCAAGGCTCAGGCCCCTGGCAACGGAAGGCTGAGCAAGCAGGCACGGGCCCAGGCCTAGCTTTCGGGGCTGGCCCGGCCCCAGCGGCCGGCACCAGGGAGGGGAACCCCGGAGGCTGAGGAGCGGGAGGCGTCGGCCTCACCGGGGCTCGCCTCCCGGAGCTCCTCCTGGCGGTGCCGGAACGCGACGACACGCGATCCCGGACAGGGCCCCGGGGGGGCGGCCCTGCGGCCCTGTGGTGCCCGAAGTGTGATCGCCGGGCGTTTTCCGGCCAATTCTCACGAGCGTTCTGCCCAAATCGGCATCGATTTGGGCAGAACGCTCGTGAGAATTGGCCGGCGTTGGGCAGCCCTGGTCAGCGCCCAGTGCCGCGTGGAGCAGGGCCCTTTCTCGCTCGGGGCATGGCGCGGCCACCCAGAAAACGAGCCGCAACGATGGGGCGCGGCCGGCGGCCCCGGCGCCGGGGAGTTTTCCCCGAGCAGAGTGGATGGAGGCACCGTGGCCGGGCGTCCGCCTCCGCTGTGGCGGGCGGCCGGGGCGCCCGTGGAGGGGGCTGGCCTCTGTGGGGGAACGGAGTGATCTCTCACTCCACGGCTGGGACGAAGCCGCGAAAGGTGCCGTTGTCGCCGGGACGGTCGGGGGGACTCGTGGCGCGGGACTCAGGGTTCCCCATGCAGAAGCCCCCAGGCTCAGGCCCCTGGCAACGGAAGGCTGAGCAAGCAGGCCCGGGCCCGGGCCCGGGTTTCGGGGCTGGCCCGGCCCCAGCGGCCGGCGCCAGGGAGGGGACCCCCGGAGGCTGAGGAGCGGGAGGCGTCGGCCTCCCCGGGGCCCGCCTCCCGGAGCTCCTCCTGGCGGTGCCGGAAAGCGACGACACGCGATCCCGGACAGGGCCCCGGGGGGGCGGCCCTGCGGCCCTGTGGTGCCCGAAGTGTGTTCGACGCGCGTTTTCCGGCCAATTCTCACGAGCGTTCTGCCCAAATCGGGATCGATTTGGGCAGAACGCTCGTGAGAATTGGCCGGCGTTGGGCAGCCCTGGTCAGCGCCCAGTGCCGCGTGGAGCAGGGCGCTTTCTCGCTCGGGGCATGGCGCGGCCACCCGGAAAACGAGCCGCGACTATGGGGCGTGGCCGGCGGCCCCGGCGCCGGGGAGTTTTCCCCGAGCAGAGTGGATGGAGGTGCCGTGGCCGGGCGTCCGCCTCCGCCGTGGCGGGCGGCCGGGGCGCCCGTGGAGGGGGCTGGCCTCTGTGGGGGAACGGAGTGATCTCTCACTCCACGGCTGGGACCAAGCCGCGAAAGGTGCCATTGTCGCCGGGACGGTCGGGGGGACTCGTGGCGCGGGACTCAGGGTTCCCCATGCGGAGGCTCCCAGGCTCAGGCCCCTGGCAACGGAAGGCTGAGCAAGCAGGCACGGGCCCAGGCCTAGCTTTCGGGGCTGGCCCGGCCCCAGCGGCCGGCGCCAGGGAGGGGACCCCCGGAGGCTGAGGAGCGGGAGGCGTCGGCCTCACCGGGGCCCGCCTCCCGGAGCTCCTCCTGGCGGTGCCGGAACGCGACGACACGCGATCCCGGACAGGGCCCCGGGGGGTCGGCCCTGCGGCCCTGTGGTGCCCGAAGTGTGTTCGCCGGGCGTTTTCCGGCCAATTCTCACGAGCGTTCTGCCCAAATCGGGATCGATTTGGGCAGAACGCTCGTGAGAATTGGCCGGCGTTGGGCAGCCCTGGTCAGCGCCCAGTGCCGCGTGGAGCAGGGCGCTTTCTCGCTCGGGGCATGGCGCGGCCACCCGGAAAACGAGCCGCGACGATGGGGCGCGGCCGCCGGCCCCGGCGCCGGGGAGTTTTCCCCGAGCAGAGTGGATGGAGGCGCCGTGGCCGGGCGTCCGCCTCCGCCGTGGCGGGCGGCCGGGGCGCCCGTGGAGGGGGCTGGCCTCTGTGGGGGAACGGAGTGATCTCTCACTCCACGGCTGGGACCAAGCCGCGAAAGGTGCCGTTGTCGCCGGGACGGTCGGGGGGACTCGTGGCCCGGGACTCAGGGTTCCCCATGCGGAGGCTCCCAGGCTCAGGCACCTGGCAACGGAAGGCTGAGCAAGCAGGCACGGGCCCGGGCCTAGATTTCGGGGCTGGCCCGGCCCCAGCGGCCGGCGCCAGGGAGAGGACCCCCGGAGGCTGAGGAGCGGGAGGCGTCGGCCTCCCCGGGGCCCGCCTCCCGGAGCTCCTCCTGGCGGTGCCGGAACGCGACGACACGCGATCCCGGACAGGGCCCCGGGGGGGCGGCCCTGCGGCCCTGTGGTGCCCGAAGTGTGTTCGCCGGGCGTTTTCCGGCCAATTCTCACGAGCGTTCTGCCCAAATCGGGATCGATTTGGGCAGAACGCTCGTGAGAATTGGCCGGCGTTGGGCAGCCCTGGTCAGCGCCCAGTGCCGCGTGGAGCAGGGCGCTTTCTCGCTCGGGGCATGGCGCGGCCACCCGGAAAACGAGCCGCGACGATGGGGCGCGGCCGGCGGCCCCGGCGCCGGGGAGTTTTCCCCGAGCAGAGTGGATGGAGGCGCCGTGGCCGGGCGTCCGCCTCCGCCGTGGCGGGCGGCCGGGGCGCCCCTGGAGGGGGCTGGCCTCTGTGGGGGAACGGAGTGATCTCTCACTCCACGGCTGGGACGAAGCTGCGAAAGGTGCCGTTGTCGCCGGGACGGTCGGGGGGACTCGTGGCGCGGGACTCAGTGTTCCCCATGCGGAGGCCCCCAGGCTCAGGCCCCTGAAAACGGAAGGCTGAGCAAGCAGGCCCGGGCCCGGGCCCGGGTTTCGGGGCTGACCCGGCCCCAGCGGCCGGCGCCAGGGAGGGGACCACCGGAGGCTGAGGAGCGGGAGGCGTAGGCCTCCCCGGGGCCCGCCTCCCGGAGCTCCTCCTGGTGGTGCCGGAAAGCGACGACACGCGATCCCGGACAGGGCCCCGGGGGGGCGGTCCTGCGGCCCTGTGGTGCCCGAAGTGTGTTCGCCGCGCGTTTTCCGGCCAATTCTCACGAGCGTTCTGCCCAAATCGGGATCGATTTGGGCAGAACGCTCGTGAGAATTGGCCGGCGTTGGGCAGCCCTGGTCAGCGCCCAGTGCCGTGTGAAGCAGGGCGCTTTCTCGCTCGGGGCATGGCGCGGCCACCCGGAAAACGAGCCGCGACGATGGGGGGAGGCCGTCGGCCCCGGCGCCGGGGAGTTTTCCCGAGCAGAGTGAATGGAGGCGCCGTGGCCGGGCGTCCGCCTCCGCTGTGGCGGGCGGCCGGGGCGCCTGTGGAGGGGGCTGGCCCTGTGGGGGAACGGAGTGATCTCTCACTTCACGGCTGGGACCAAGCCGCGAAAGGTGCCGTTGTCGCCGGGACGGTCGGGGGGACTCGTGGCGCGGGATTCAGGGTTCCCCATGCGGAGGCCCCCAGGCTCAGGCCCCTGGCAACGGAAGGCTGAGCAAGGAGGCCCGGGCCCGGGCCTAGATTTCGGGGCTGGCCCGGCACCAGCGGCCGGCGCCAGGGAGGGGACCCCCGGAGGCTGAGGAGCGGGAGGCGTCGGCCTCCCCGGGGCCCGCCTCCCGGAGCTCCTCCTGGCGGTGCCGGAACGCGACGACACGCGATCCCGGAAAGGGCCCCGGGGGGGCGGCCCTGCGGCCCTGTGGTGCCCGAAGCGTGTTCGCCGGGCGTTTTCCGGCCAATTCTCACGAGCGTTCTGCCCAAATCGGCATCGATTTGGGCAGAACGCTCGTGAGAATTGGCCGGCGTTGGGCAGCCCTGGTCAGCGCCCAGTGCCGCGTGGAGCAGGGCCCTTTCTCGCTCGGGGCATGGCGAGGCCACCCGGAAAACGAGCCGCGACGATGGGGCGCGGTCGGCAGCCCCGGCGCCGGGGAGTTTCCCAGAGCAGAGTGGATGGAGGCGCCGTGGCTGGGCGTCCGCCTCCGCCGTGGCGGGCGGCCGGGGCGCCCGTGGAGGGGGCTGGCCTCTGTGGGGGAACAGAGTGATCTCTCACTCCACGGCTGGGACGAAGCTGCAAAAGGTGCCGTTGTCGCCGGGACGGTCGGGGGGACTCGTGGCGCGGGACTCAGGGTTCCCCATGCGGAGGCCCCCAGGCTCAGGCCCCTGGCAACGGAAGGCTGAGCAAGCAGGCCCGGGCCCGGGCCCGGGTTTCGGGGCTGGCCCGGCCCGAGCGGCCGGCGCCAGGGAGGGGACCCCCGGAGGCTGAGGAGCGGGAGGCGTCGGCCTCCCCGGGGCCCGCCTCCCGGAGCTCCTCCTGTCGGTGCCGGAACGCGACGACACGCGATCCCGGACAGGGCCCCGGGGGGGCGGCCCTGCGGCCCTGTAGTGCCCGAAGTGTGTTCGCCGGGCGTTTTCCGGCCAATTCTCACGAGCGTTCTGCCCAAATGGGCATCGATTTGGGCAGAACGCTCGTGAGAATTGGCCGGCGTTGGGCAGCCCTGGTCAGCGCCCAGTGCCGCGTGGAGCAGGGCGCTTTCTCGCTCGGGGCATGGCGCGGCCACCCGGAAAACGAGCCGCGACGATGGGGCGCGGCCGGCGGCCCCGGCGCCGGGGAGTTTTCCCAGAGCAGAGTGGATGGAGGCGCCGTGGCCGGGCGTCCGCCTCCGCCGTGGCGGGCGGCCGGGGCGCCCGTGGAGGGGGCTGGCCTCTGTGGGGGAACGGAGTGATCTCTCACTCCACGGCTGGGACGAAGCTGCGAAAGGTGCCGTTGTCGCCGGGACGGTCGGGGGGACTCGTGGCGCGGGACTCAGGGTTCCCCATGCGGAGGCCCCCAGGCTCAGGCCCCTGGCAACGGAAGGCTGAGCAAGCAGGCCCGGGCCCGGGCCCGGGTTTCGGGGCTGGCCCGGCCCCAGCGGCCGGCGCCAGGGAGGGGACCCCCGGAGGCTGAGGAGCGGGAGGCGTCGGCCTCCCCGGGGCCCGCCTCCCGGAGCTCCTCCTGGCGGTGCCGGAAAGCGACGACACGCGATCCCGGACAGGGCCCCGGGGGGGCGGCCCTGCAGCCCTGTGGTGCCCGAAGTGTGTTCGCCGCGCGTTTTCCGGCCAATTCTCACGAGCGTTCTGCCCAAATCGGGATCGATTTGGGCAGAACGCTCGTGAGAATTGGCCGGCGTTGGGCAGCCCTGGTCAGCGCCCAGTGCCGCGTGGAGCAGGGCGCTTTCTCGCTCGGGACATGGCGCGGCCACCCGGAAAACGAGCCGCGAAGATGGGGCGCGGCCGGCGGCCCCGGCGCCGGGGAGTTTTCCCCGAGCAGAGTGGATGGAGGCGCCGTGGCCGGGCGTCCGCCTCCGCCGTGGCGGGCGGCTGGGGCGCCCGTGGAGGGGGCTGGCCTCTGTGGGGGAACGGAGTGATCTCTCACTCCACGGCTGGGACCAAGCCGCGAAAGGTGCCGTTGTCGCCGGGACGGTCGGGGGGACTCGTGGCCCGGGACTCAGGGTTCCCCATGCGGAGGCTCCCAGGCTCAGGCACCTGGCAACGGAAGGCTGAGCAAGCAGGCACGGGCCCAGGCCTAGATTTCGGGGCTGGCCCGGCCCCAGAGGCCGGCGCCAGGGAGGGGACACCCGGAGGCTGAGGAGCGGGAGGCGTCGGCCTCCCCGGGGCCCGCCTCCCGGAGCTCCTCCTGGCGGTGCCGGAACGCGACGACACGCGATCCCGGACAGGGCCCCGGGGGGGCGGCCCTGCGGCCCTGTGGTGCCCGAAGTGTGTTCGCCGGGCGTTTTCCGGCCAATTCTCACGAGCGTTCTGCCCAAATCGGGATCGATTTGGGCAGAACGCTCGTGAGAATTGGCCGGCGTTGGGCAGCCCTGGTCAGCGCCCAGTGCCGCGTGGAGCAGGGCGCTTTCTCGCTCGGGGCATGGCGCGGCCACCCGGAAAACGAGCCGCGACGATGGGGCGCGGCCGGCGGCCCTGGCGCCGGGGAGTTTTCCCCGAGCAGAGTGGATGGAGGCGCCGTGGCCGGGCGTCCGCCTCCGCCGTGGCGGGCGGCCGGGGCGCCCGTGGAGGGGGCTGGACTCTGTGGGGGAACGGAGTGATCTCTCAATCCATGGCTGGGACCAAACCGCAAAAGGTGCCGTTGTCGCCGGGACGGTCGGGGGGACTCGTGGTGCGGGACTCAGGGTTCCCCATGCGGAGGTCCCCAGGCTCAGGCCCCTGGCAACGGAAGGCTGAGCAAGCAGGCCCGGGCCCGGGCCTAGATTTCGGGGCTGGCCCGGCACCAGTGGCCGGCGCCAGGGAGGGGACCCCCGGAGGCTGAGGAGCGGGAGGCGTCGGCCTCCCCGGGGCCCACCTCCCGGAGCTCCTCCTGGCGGTGCCGGAACGCGACGACACGCGATCCCGGACAGGGCCCCGGGGGGGCGGCCCTGCGGCCCTGTGGTGCCCGAAGTGTGTTCGCCGGGCGTTTTCCGGCCAATTCTCACGAGCGTTCTGCCCAAATCGGGATCGATTTGGGCAGAACGCTCGTGAGAATTGGCCGGCGTTGGGCAGCCCTGGTCAGCGCCCAGTGCCGCGTGGAGCAGGGCCCTTTCTCGCTCGGGGCATGGCGAGGCCACCCGGAAAACGAGCCGCGACGATGGGGCGCGGTCGGCAGCCCCGGCGCCGGGGAGTTTCCCAGAGCAGAGTGGATGGAGGCGCCGTGGCCGGGCGTCCGCCTCCGCCGTGGCGGGCGGCCGGGGCGCCCGTGGAGGGGGCTGGCCTCTGTGGGGGAACGGAGTGATCTCTCACTCCACGGCTGGGACGAAGCTGCAAAAGGTGCCGTTGTCGCCGGGACGGTCGGGGGGACTCGTGGCGCGGGACTCAGGGTTCCCCATGCGGAGGCCCCCAGGCTCAGGCCCCTGGCAACGGAAGGCTGAGCAAGCAGGCCCGGGCCCGGGCCCGGGTTTCGGGGCTGGCCCGGCCCCAGCGGCCGGCGCCAGGGAGGGGACCCCCGGAGGCTGAGGAGCGGGAGGCGTCGGCCTCCCCGGGGCCCGCCTCCCGGAGCTCCTCCTGGCGGTGACGGAACGTGACGACACGCGATCCCGGACAGGGCCCCGGGGGGGCGGCCCTGCGGCCCTGTGGTGCCCGAAGCGTGTTCGCCGGGCGTTTTCCGGCCAATTCTCACGAGCGTTCTGCCCAAATCGGCATCGATTTGGGCAGAACGCTCGTGAGAATTGGCCGGCGTTGGGCAGCCCTGGTCAGCGCCCAGTGCCGCGTGGAGCAGGGCCCTTTCTCGCTCGGGGCATGGCGAGGCCACCCGGAAAACGAGCCGCGACGATGGGGCGCGGTCGGCAGCCCCGGCGCCGGGGAGTTTCCCAGAGCAGAGAGGATGGAGGCGCCGTGGCTGGGCGTCCGCCTCCGCCGTGGCGGGCGGCCGGGGCGCCCGTGGAGGGGGCTGGCCTCTGTGGGGGAACAGAGTGATCTCTCACTCCACGGCTGGGACGAAGCTGCAAAAGGTGCCGTTGTCGCCGGGACGGTCGGGGGGACTCGTGGCGCGGGACTCAGGGTTCCCCATGCGGAGGCCCCCAGGCTCAGGCCCCTGGCAACGGAAGGCTGAGCAAGCAGGCCCGGGCCCGGGCCCGGGTTTCGGGGCTGGCCCGGCCCCAGCGGCCGGCGCCAGGGAGGGGACCCCCGGAGGCTGAGGAGCGGGAGGCGTCGGCCTCCCCGGGGCCCGCCTCCCGGAGCTCCTCCTGGCGGTGCCGGAACGCGACGACACGCGATCCCGGACAGGGCCCCGGGGGGGCGGCCCTGCGGCCCTGTAGTGCCCGAAGTGTGTTCGCCGGGCGTTTTCCGGCCAATTCTCACGAGCGTTCTGCCCAAATGGGCATCGATTTGGGCAGAACGCTCGTGAGAATTGGCCGGCGTTGGGCAGCCCTGGTCAGCGCCCAGTGCCGCGTGGAGCAGGGCGCTTTCTCGCTCGGGGCATGGCGCGGCCACCCGGAAAACGAGCCGCGACGATGGGGCGCGGCCGGCGGCCCCGGCGCCGGGGAGTTTTCCCAGAGCAGAGTGGATGGAGGCGCCGTGGCCGGGCGTCCGCCTCCGCCGTGGCGGGCGGCCGGGGCGCCCGTGGAGGGGGCTGGCCTCTGTGGGGGAACGGAGTGATCTCTCACTCCACGGCTGGGACGAAGCTGCGAAAGGTGCCGTTGTCGCCGGGACGGTCGGGGGGACTCGTGGCGCGGGACTCAGGGTTCCCCATGCGGAGGCCCCCAGGCTCAGGCCCCTGGCAACGGAAGGCTGAGCAAGCAGGCCCGGGCCCGGGCCCGGGTTTCGGGGCTGGCCCGGCCCCAGCGGCCGGCGCCAGGGAGGGGACCCCCGGAGGCTGAGGAGCGGGAGGCGTCGGCCTCCCCGGGGCCCGCCTCCCGGAGCTCCTCCTGGCGGTGCCGGAAAGCGACGACACGCGATCCCGGACAGGGCCCCGGGGGGGCGGCCCTGCGGCCCTGTGGTGCCCGAAGTGTGTTCGCCGCGCGTTTTCCGGCCAATTCTCACGAGCGTTCTGCCCAAATCGGGATCGATTTGGGCAGAACGCTCGTGAGAATTGGCCGGCGTTGGGCAGCCCTGGTCAGCGCCCAGTGCCGCGTGGAGCAGGGCGCTTTCTCGCTCGGGGCATGGCGCGGCCACCCGGAAAACGAGCCGCGACGATGGGGCGCGGTCGGCGGCCCCGGCGCCGGGGAGTTTTCCCCGAGCAGAGTGGATGGAGGCGCCGTGGCCGGGCGTCCGCCTCCGCCGTGGCGGGCGGCTGGGGCGCCCGTGGAGGGGGCTGGCCTCTGTGGGGGAACGGAGTGATCTCTCACTCCACGGCTGGGACCAAGCCGCGAAAGGTGCCGTTGTCGCCGGGACGGTCGGGGGGACTCGTGGCCCGGGACTCAGGGTTCCCCATGCGGAGGCTCCCAGGCTCAGGCACCTGGCAACGGAAGGCTGAGCAAGCAGGCACGGGCCCAGGCCTAGATTTCGGGGCTGGCACAGCCCCAGAGGCCGGCGCCAGGGAGGGGACACCCGGAGGCTGATGAGCGGGAGGCGTCGGCCTCCCCGGGGCCCGCCTCCCGGAGCTCCTCCTGGCGGTGCCGGAACGCGACGACACGCGATCCCGGACAGGGCCCCGGGGGGGCGGCCCTGCGGCCCTGTGGTGCCCGAAGTGTGTTCGCCGGGCGTTTTCCGGCCAATTCTCACGAGCGTTCTGCCCAAATCGGGATCGATTTGGGCAGAAGGCTCGTGAGAATTGGCCGGCGTTGGGCAGCCCTGGTCAGCGCCCAGTGCCGCGTGGAGCAGGGCGCTTTCTCGCTCGGGGCATGGCGCGGCCACCCGGAAAACGAGCCGCGACGATGGGGCGCGGCCGGCGGCCCCGGCGCCGGGGAGTTTTCCCCGAGCAGAGTGGATGGAGGCGCCGTGGCCGGGCGTCCGCCTCCGCCGTGGCGGGCGGCCGGGGCGCCCGTGGAGGGGGCTGGACTCTGTGGGGGAACGGAGTGATCTCTCAATCCATGGCTGGGACCAAACCGCAAAAGGTGCCGTTGTCGCCGGGACGGTCGGGGGGACTCGTGGTGCGGGACTCAGGGTTCCCCATGCGGAGGTCCCCAGGCTCAGGCCCCTGGCAACGGAAGGCTGAGCAAGCAGGCCCGGGCCCGGGCCTAGCTTTCGGGGCTGGCCCGGCACCAGTGGCCGGCGCCAGGGAGGGGACCCCCGGAGGCTGAGGAGCGGGAGGCGTCGGCCTCCCCGGGGCCCACCTCCCGGAGCTCCTCCTGGCGGTGCCGGAACGCGACGACACGCGATCCCGGACAGGGCCCCGGGGGGGCGGCCCTGCGGCCCTGTGGTGCCCGAAGTGTGTTCGCCGGGCGTTTTCCGGCCAATTCTCACGAGCGTTCTGCCCAAATCGGGATCGATTTGGGCAGAACGCTCGTGAGAATTGGCCGGCGTTGGGCAGCCCTGGTCAGCGCCCAGTGCCGCGTGGAGCAGGGCCCTTTCTCGCTCGGGGCATGGCGAGGCCACCCGGAAAACGAGCCGCGACGATGGGGCGCGGTCGGCAGCCCCGGCGCCGGGGAGTTTCCCAGAGCAGAGTGGATGGAGGCGCCGTGGCCGGGCGTCCGCCTCCGCCGTGGCGGGCGGCCGGGGCGCCCGTGGAGGGGGCTGGCCTCTGTGGGGGAACGGAGTGATCTCTCACTCCACGGCTGGGACGAAACTGCAAAAGGTGCCGTTGTCGCCGGGACGGTCGGGGGGACTCGTGGCGCGGGACTCAGGGTTCCCCATGCGGAGGCCCCCAGGCTCAGGCCCCTGGCAACGGAAGGCTGAGCAAGCAGGCCCGGGCCCGGGCCCGGCTTTCGGGGCTGGCCCGGCCCCAGCGGCCGGCGCCAGGGAGGGGACCCCCGGAGGCTGAGGAGCGGGAGGCGTCGGCCTCCCCGGGGCCCGCCTCCCGGAGCTCCTCCTGGCGGTGACGGAACGCGACGACACGCGATCCCGGACATGGCCCCGGGGGGGCGGCCCTGCGGCCCTGTGGTGCCCGAAGTGTGTTCGCCGGGCGTTTTCCGGCCAATTCTCACGAGCGTTCTGCCCAAATCGGGATCGATTTGGGCAGAACGCTCGTGAGAATTGGCCGGCGTTGGGCAGCCCTGGTCAGCGCCCAGTGCCTCGTGGAGCAGGGCGCTTTCTCGCTCGGGGCATGGCGCGGCCACCCGGAAAACGAGCCGCGACGATGGGGCGCGGCCGGCGGCCCCGGCGCCGGGGAGTTTTCCCCGAGCAGAGTGGATGGAGGCGCCGTGGCCGGGCGTCCGCCTCCGCCGTGGCGGGCGGCCGGGGCGCCCGTGGAGGGGGCTGGAATCTGTGGGGGAACGGAGTGATCTCTCAATCCATGGCTGGGACCAAACCGCAAAAGGTGCCGTTGTCGCCGGGACGGTCGGGGGGACTCGTGGTGCGGGACTCAGGGTTCCCCATGCGGAGGTCCCCAGGCTCAGGCCCCTGGCAACGGAAGGCTGAGCAATCAGGCCCGGGCCCGGGCCTAGCTTTCGGGGCTGGCCCGGCACCAGTGGCCGGCGCCAAGGAGGGGACCCCCGGAGGCTGAGGAGCGGGAGGCGTCGGCCTCCCCGGGGCCCACCTCCCGGAGCTCCTCCTGGCGGTGCCGGAACGCGACGACACGCGATCCCGGACAGGGCCCCGGGGGGGCGGCCCTGCGGCCCTGTGGTGCCCGAAGTGTGTTCGCCGGGCGTTTTCCGGCCAATTCTCACGAGCGTTCTGCCCAAATCGGGATCGATTTGGGCAGAACGCTCGTGAGAATTGGCCGGCGTTGGGCAGCCCTGGTCAGCGCCCAGTGCCGCGTGGAGCAAGGCCCTTTCTCGCTCGGGGCATGGCGCGGCCACCCGGAAAACGAGCCGCGACGATGGGGCGCGGCCGGCGGCCCCGGCGCCGGGGAGTTTTCCCCGAGCAGAGTCGATGGAGGCGCCGTGGCCGGGCGTGCTCCTCCGCTGTGGCGGGCGGCCGGGGCGCCCGTGGAGGGGGCTGGACTCTGTGGGGGAACGGAGTGATCTCTCACTCCACGGCTGGGACGAAGCCGCGAAAGGTGCCGTTGTCGCCGGGACGGTCGGGGGGACTCGTGGCGCGGGACTCAGGGTTCCCCATGCGGAGGCCCCCAGGCTCAGGCCCCTGGCAACGGAAGGCTGAGCAAGCAGGCCCGGGCCCGGGCCCGGGTTTCGGGGCTGGCCCGGCCCCAGCGGCCGGCGCCAGGGAGGGGAACCCCGGAGGCTGAGGAGCGGGAGGCGTCGGCCTCCCCGGGGCCCGCCTCCCGGAGCTCCTCCTGGCGGTGCCGGAAAGCGACGACACGCGATCCCGGACAGGGCCCCGGGGGGCGGACCTGCGGCCCTGTAGTGCCCGAAGTGTGTTCGCCGGGCGTTTTCCGGCCAATTCTCACGAGCGTTCTGCCCAAATCGGGATCGATTTGGGCAGAACGCTCGTGAGAATTGGCCGGCGTTGGGCAGCCCTGGTCAGCGCCCAGTTCCGCGTGAGCAGGGCCCTTTCTCGCTCGAAGCATGTCGCGGCCACCCGGGAAAACGAGCCGCGACAATGGGGCGCGGTCGGCGGCCCCGGCGCCGGGGAGTTTCCCCGAGCAGAGTGGATGGAGGCGCCGTGGCCGGGCGTCCGCCTCCGCCGTGGCGGACGGCCGGGGCGCCCATGGAGGGGGCTGGCCTCTGTGCGGGAACGGAGTGATCTCTTACTCCACGGCTGGGACGAAGCCGCGAAAAGTGCCATTGTCGCCGGGACGGTCGGGGGGACTCGTGGCGCGGGACTCAGGGTTCCCCATGCGGAGGCCCCCAGGCTCAGGCCCCTGGCAACGGAAGGCTGAGCAAGCAGGCCCGGGCCCGGGCCCGGCTTTCGGGGCTGGCCCGGCCCCAGCGCACGGCGCCAGGGAGGGGACCCCCGGAGGCTGAGGAGCGGGAGGCGTCGGCCTCCCCGGGGCCCGCCTCCCGAAGCTCCTCCTGGCGGTGCCGGAACGCGACGACACGCGATCCCGGACAGGGCCCCAGGGGGGCGGCCCTGCGGCCCTCTGGTGCCCGAAGTGTTTTCGCCGGGCGTTTTCCGGCCAATTCTCACGAGCGTTCTAGCCAAATCGGGATCGATTTGGGCAGAACGCTCGTGAGAATTGGCCGGCGTTGGGCAGCCCTGGTCAGCGCCCAGGGTGGCGTGGAGCAGGGCCCTTTCTCGCTCGGGGCATGGCGCGGCCACCCGGAAAACGAGCCGCGACGATGGGGCGCGGCCGGCGGCCACGGCGCCGGGGAGTTTTCCCCGAGCAGAGTGGATGGAGGCGCCGTGGCCGGGCGTCCGCCTCCGCCGTGGCGGGCGGCCGGGGCGCCCGTGGAGGGGGCTGGCCTCTGTGGGGGAACGGAGTGATCTCTCACTCCACGGCTGGGACGAAGCCGCGAAAGGTGCCGTTGTCGCCGGGACGGTCGGGGGGACTCGTGGTGCGGGACTCAGGGTTCCCCATGCGGAGGCCCCCAGGCTCAGGCCCCTGGCAACGGAAGGCTGAGCAAGCAAGCCCGGGCCCGGGCCCGGCTTTCGGGGCTGGCCCGGCCCCAGCGGCCGGCGCCAGGGAGGGGACCCCCGGAGGCTGAGGAGCGGGAGGCGTCGGCCTCCTCGGGGCCCGCCTCCCGGAGCTCCTCCTGGCGGTGCCGGAACGCGACGACACGCGATCCCGGACAGGGCCCCGGGGGGGCGGCCCTGCGGCCCTGTGGTGCCCGAAGTGTGTTCGCCGGGCGTTTTCCGGCCAATTCTCACGAGCGTTCTGCCCAAATCGGCATCGATTTTGGCAGAACGCTCGTGAGAATTGGCCGGCGTTGGGCAGCCCTGGTCAGCGCCCAGGGCCGCGTGGAGCAGGGCCCTTTCTCGCTCGGGGCATGGCGCGGCCACCCGGAAAACGAGCCGCGACGATGGGGCGCGGCCGGAGGCCCGGCGCCGGGGAGTTTTCCCCGAGCAGAGTGGATGGAGGCGCCGTGGCCGGGCGTCCGACTCCGCCGTGGCGGGCGGCCGTGGCGCCCATGGAGGGGGCTGGCCTCTGTGGGGGAACGGAGTGATCTCTCACTCCACGGCTGGGACCAAGCCGCGAAAAGTGCCGTTGTCGCCGGGACGGTCGGGGGGACTCTGGGCGCAGGACTCAGGGTTCCCCATGCGGAGGCTCCCAGGCTCAGGCCCCTGGCAACGGAAGGCTGAGCAAGCAGGCCCGGGCCCGGGCCTAGCTTTCGGGGCTGGCCCGGCACCAGCGGCCGGCGCCAGGGAGGGGACCCCCGGAGGCTGAGGAGCGGGAGGCGTCGGCCTCCCCGGGGCCCGCCTCCCGGAGCTCCTCCTGGCGGTGCCGGAACGCGACGACACGCAATCCCGGACAGGGCCCCGGGGGGGCGGCCCTGCGGCCCTGTGGTGCCCGAAGTGTGTTCGCCGGGCGTTTTCCGGCCAATTCTCACGAGCGTTCTGCCCAAATCGGGATCGATTTGGGCAGAACGCTCGTGAGAATTGGCCGGCGTTGGGCAGCCCTGGTCAGCGCCCAGTTCCGTGTGGAGCAGGGCGCTTTCTCGCTCGGGGCATGGCGCGGCCACCCGGAAAACGAGCCGCGACGATGGGGCGAGGCCGGCGGCCCCGGCGCCGGGGAGATTTCCTGAGCAGAGTGGATGGAGGCGCCGTGGCCGGGCGTCCGCCTCCGCTGTGGCGGGCGGCCGGGGCGCCCGAGGAGGGGGCTGGCCCTGTGGGGGAACGGAGTGATCTCTCACTCCACGGCTGGGACCAAGCCGCGAATGGTGCCGTTGTCGCCGGGACGGTCGGGGGGACCCGTGGCGTGGGACTCAGGGTTCCCCATGCGGAGGCTCCCAGGCTCAGGCCCCTGGCAACGGAAGGCTGAGCAAGCAGGCACGGGCCCAGGCCTAGCTTTCGGGGCTGGCCCGGCCCCAGCGGCCGGCGCCAGGGAGGGGACCCCCGGAGGCTGAGGAGCGGGAGGCGTCGGCCTCACCGGGGCCCGCCTCCCGGAGCTCCTCCTGGCGGTGCCGGAACGCGACGACACGCGATCCCGGACAGGGCCCCGGGGGGGGCGGCCCTGCGGCCCTCTGGTGCCCGAAGTGTGTTCGCCGGGCGTTTTCCGGCCAATTCTCACGAGCGTTCTGCCCAAATCGGGATCGATTTGGGCAGAACGCTCGTGAGAATTGGCCGGAGTTGGGCAGCCCTGGTCAGCGCCCAGTGCCGCGTGGAGCAGGGCGCTTTCTCGCTCGGGGCATGGCGCGGCCACCCGGAAAACGAGCCGCGACTATGGGGCGCGGCCGGCGGCCACGGCGCCGGGGAGTTTTCCCCGAGCAGAGTGGATGGAGGCGCCGTGGCCGGGCGTCCGCCTCCGCCGTGGCGGGCGGCCGGGGCGCCCGTGGAGGGGGCTGGCCTCTGTGGGGGAACGGAGTGATCTCTCACTCCACGGCTGGGACCAAGCCGCGAAAGGTGCCGTTGTCGCCGGGACGGTCGGGGGGACTCGTGGCCCGGGACTCAGGGTTCCCCATGCGGAGGCTCCCAGGCTCAGGCCCCTGGCAACGGAAGGCTGAGCAAGCAGGCACGGGCCCGGGCCTAGATTTCGGGGCTGGCCCGGCCCCAGCGGCCGGCGCCAGGGAGAGGACCCCCGGAGGCTGAGGAGCGGGAGGCGTCGGCCTCCCCGGGGCCCGCGTCCCGGAGCTCCTCCTGGCGGTGCCGGAAAGCGACGACACGCGATCCCGGACAGGGCCCCGGGGGGGGCGGCCCTGCGGCCCTGTGGTGCCCGAAGTGTGTTCGCCGGGCGTTTTCCGGCCAATTCTCACGAGCGTTCTGCCCAAATCGGGATCGATTTGGGCAGAACGCTCGTGAGAATTGGCCGGCGTTGGGCAGCCCTGGTCAGCGCCCAGTGCCGCGTGGAGCAGGGCGCTTTCTCGCTCGGGGCATGGCGCGGCCACCCGGAAAACGAGCCGCGACGATGGGGCGCGGCCGGCGGCCCCGGCGCCGGGGAGTTTTCCCCGAGCAGAGTGGATGGAGGCGCCGTGGCCGGGCGTCCGCCTCCGCCGTGGCGGGCTGCCGGGGCGCCCGTGGAGGGGACTGGCCTCTGTGGGGGAACGGAGTGATCTCTCACTCCACGGCTGGGACGAAGCCGCGAAAGGTGCCGTTGTCGCCGGGACGGTCGGGGGGACTCGTGGCGCGGGACTCAGGGTTCCCCATGCGGAGGCCCCCAGGCTCAGGCCCCTGGCAACGGAAGGCTGAGCAAGCAGGCCCGGGCCCGGGCCCGGGTTTCGGGGCTGGCCCGGCCCCAGCGGCCGGCGCCAGGGAGGGGACCCCCGGAGGCTGAGGAGCGGGAGGCGTCGGCCTCCCCGGGGCCCGCCTCCCGGAGCTCCTCCTGGCGGTGCCGGAACGCGACGACACGCGATCCCGGACAGGGCCCCGGGGGGGCGGCCCTGCGGCCCTGTAGTGCCCGAAGTGTGTTCGCCGCGCGTTTTCCGGCCAATTCTCACGAGCGTTCTGCCCAAATGGGCATCGATTTGGGCAGAACGCTCGTGAGAATTGGCCGGCGTTGGGCAGCCCTGGTCAGCGCCCAGTGCCGCGTGGAGCAGGGCGCTTTCTCGCTCGGGGCATGGCGCGGCCACCCGGAAAACGAGCCGCGACAATGGGGCGCGGCCGGCGGCCCCGGCGCCGGGGAGTTTTCCCCGAGCAGAGTGGATGGAGGCGCCGTGGCCGGGCGTCCGCCTCCGCCGTGGCGGGCGGCCGGGGCGCCCGTGGAGGGGGCTGGCCTCTGTGGGGGAACGGAGTGATCTCTCACTCCACGGCTGGGACCAAGCCGCGAAAGGTGCCGATGTCGCCGGGACGGTCGGAGGGACTCGTGGCGCGGGACTCAGGGTTCCCCATGCGGAGGCCCCCAGGCTCAGGCCCCTGGCAACGGAAGGCTGAGCAAGGAGGCCCGGGCCCAGGCCTAGCTTTTGGGGCTGGCCCGGCCCCAGCCGCCGGCGCCAGGGAGGGGACCCCCGGAGGCTGAGGAGCGGGAGGCGTCGGCCTCCCCGGGGCCCGCCTCCCGGAGCTCCTCCTGGCGGTGCCGGAACGCGACGACACGCGATCCCGGACAGGGCCCCGGGGGGGCGGCCCTGCGGCCCTCTGGTGCCCGAAGTGTGTTCGCTGGGCGTTTTCCGGCCAATTCTCACGAGCGTTCTTCCCAAATCGGGATCGATTTTGGCAGAACGCTCGTGAGAATTGGCCGGCGTTGGGCAGCCCTGGTCAGCGCCCAGTGCCGCGTGGAGCAGGGCCCTTTCTCGCTCGGGGCATGGCGCGGCCACCCAGAAAACGAGCCGCGACGATGGGGCGCGGCCGGCGGCCCCGGCGCCGGGGAGTTTTCCCAGAGCAGAGTGGATGGAGGCGCCGTGGCCGGGCGTCCGCCTCCGCCGTGGCGGGCGGCCGGGGCGCCCGTGGAGGGGGCTGGCCTCTGTGGGGGAACGGAGTGATCTCTCACTCCACGGCTGGGACCAAGCCGCGAAAGGTGCCGTTGTCGCCGGGACGGTCGGGGGGACTCGTGGCGCGGGACTCAGGGTTCCCCATGCGGAGGCTCCCAGGCTCAGGCCCCTGGCAACGGAAGGCTGAGCAAGCAGGCACGGGCCCGGGCCTAGCTTTCGGGGCAGGCCCGGCCCCAGCGGCCGGCGCCAGGGAGGGGACCCCCGGAGGCTGAGGAGCGGGAGGCATCGGCCTCCCCGGGGCCCGCCTCCCGGAGCTCCTCCTGGCGGTGCCGGAACGCGACGACACGCGATCCCGGACAGGGCCCCGGGGGGGCGGCCCTGCGGCCCTGTGGTGCCCGAACTGTGTTCGCCGGGCGTTTTCCGGCCAATTCTCACGAGCGTTCTGCCCAAATCGGCATCGATTTGGGCAGAACGCTCGTGAGAATTGGCCGGCGTTGGGCAGCCCTGGTCAGCGCCCAGTTCCGCGTGAGCAGGGCCCTTTCTCGCTCGAGGCATGTCGCGGCCACCCGCAAAACGAGCCGCGACAATGGGGCGCGGTCGGCGGCCCCGGCGCCGGGGAGTTTCCCCGAGCAGAGTGGATGGAGGCACCGTGGCCGGGCGTCCGCCTCCGCCGTGGCAGGCGGCCGGGGCGCCCGTGGAGGGGGCTGGCCTCTGTGGGGGAACGGAGTGATCTCTCACTCCACGGCTGGGACGAAGCCGCGAAAGGTGCCGTTGTCGCCGGGACGGTCGGGGGGACTCGTGGCGCGGGACTCAGTGTTCCCCATGCGGAGGCCCCCAGTCTCAGGCCCCTGGCAACGGAAGGCTGAGCAAGCAGGCCCGGGCCCGGGCCCGGGTTTCGGGGCTGGCCCGGCCCCAGCGGCCGGCGCCAGGGAGGGGACCCCCGGAGGCTGAGGAGCGGGAGGCGTCGGCCTCCCCGGGGCCCGCCTCCCGGAGCTCCTCCTGGCGGTGCCGGAACGCGACGAAACGCGATCCCGGACAGGGCCCCGGGGGGGGCGGCCCTGCGGCCCTCTGGGGCCCGAAGTGTGTTCGCCGGGCGTTTTCCGGCCAATTCTCACGAGCGTTCTGCCCAAATCGGGATCGATTTGGGCAGAACGCTCGTGAGAATTGGCCGGCGTTGGGCAGCCCTGTTCAGCGCCCAGTTCCGCGTGAGCAGGGCCCTTTCTCGCTCGAGGCATGTCGCGGCCACCCGCAAAACGAGCCGCGAAGATGGGGCGCGGCCGGCGGCCCCGGCGCCGGGGAGTTTTCCCCGAGCAGAGTGGATGGAGGAGCCGTGGCCGGGCGTCCGCCTCCGCCGTGGCGGGCGGCCGGGGCGCCCGTGGAGGGGGCTGGCCTCTGTGGGGGAACGGAGTGATCTCTCACTCCACGGCTGGGACCAAGCCGCGAAAGGTGCCGTTGTCGCCGGGAAGGTCGGGGGGACTCGTGGCGCGGGACTCAGGGTTCCCCATGCGGAGGCCCCCAGGCTCAGGCCCCTGGCAACGGAAGGCTGAGCAAGCAGGCCCGGGCCCGGGCCCGGGTTTCGGGGCTGGCCCGGCCCCAGCGGCCGGCGCCAGGGAGGAGACCCCCGGAGGCTGAGGAGCGGGAGGCGTCGGCCTCCCCGGGGCCCGCCTCCCGGAGCTCCTCCTGGCGGTGCCGGAACGCGACGACACGCGATCCCGGACAGGGCCCCGGGGGGGCGGCCCTGCGGCCCTGTAGTGCCCGAAGTGTGTTCGCCGGGCGTTTTCCGGCCAATTCTCACGAGCGTTCTGCCCATATCGGGATCGATTTGGGCAGAACGCTCGTGAGAATTGGCCGGCGTTGGGCAGCCCTGGTCAGCGCCCAGTGCCGCGTGGAGCAGGGCGCTTTCTCTCGCTCGGGGCATGGCGCGGCCACCCGGAAAACGAGCCGCGACGATGGGGCGCGGCCGGCGGCCCCGTCGCCGGGGAGTTTTCCCCCGAGCAGAGTGGATGGAGGCGCCGTGGCCGGGCGTCCGCCTCCGCCGTGGCGGGCGGCCGGGGCGCCCGTCGAGGGGACTGGCCTCTGTGGGGGAACGGAGTGATCTCTCACTCCACGGCCGGGACCAAGCCGCGAAAGTTGCCGTTGTCGCCGGGACGGTCGGGGGGACTCGTGGCGCGGGACTCAGGGTTCCCCATGCGGAGGCTCCCAGGCTCAGGCCCCTGGCAACGGAAGGCTGAGCAAGCAGGCCCGGGCCCGGGCCTAGCTTTCGGGGCAGGCCCGGCCCCAGCGGCCGGCGCCAGGGAGGGGACCCCCGGAGGCTGAGGAGCGGGAGGCATCGGCCTCCCCGGGGCCCGCCTCCCGGAGCTCCTCCTGGCGATGCCGGAACGCGACGACACGCGATCCCGGACAGGGCCCCGGGGGGGCGGCCCTGCGGCCCTGTGGTGCCCGAACTGTGTTCGCCGGGCGTTTTCCGGCCAATTCTCACGAGCGTTCTGCCCAAATCGGCATCGATTTGGGCAGAACGCTCGTGAGAATTGGCCGGCGTTGGGCAGCCCTGGTCAGCGCCCAGTTCCGCGTGAGCAGGGCCCTTTCTCGCTCGAGGCATGTCGCGGCCACCCGCAAAACGAGCCGCGACAATGGGGCGCGGTCGGCGGCCCCGGCGCCGGGGAGTTTCCCCGAGCAGAGTGGATGGAGGCACCGTGGCCGGGCGTCCGCCTCCGCCGTGGCAGGCGGCCGGGGCGCCCGTGGAGGGGGCTGGCCTCTGTGGGGGAACGGAGTGATCTCTCACTCCACGGCTGGGACGAAGCCGCGAAAGGTGCCGTTGTCGCCGGGACGGTCGGGGGGACTCGTGGCGCGGGACTCAGTGTTCCCCATGCGGAGGCCCCCAGTCTCAGGCCCCTGGCAACGGAAGGCTGAGCAAGCAGGCCCGGGCCCGGGCCCGGGTTTTGGGGCTGGCCCGGCCCCAGCGGCCGGCGCCAGGGAGGGGACCCCCGGGGGCTGAGGAGCGGGAGGCGTCGGCCTCCCCGGGGCCCGCCTCCCGGAACTCCTCCTGGCGGTGCCGGAACGCGACGACACGCGATCCCGGACAGGGCCCCGGGGGGGCGGCCCTGCGGCCCTCTGGGGCCCGAAGTGTGTTCGCCGGGCGTTTTCCGGCCAATTCTCACGAGCGTTCTGCCCAAATCGGGATCGATTTGGGCAGAACGCTCGTGAGAATTGGCCGGCGTTGGGCAGCCCTGGTCAGCGCCCAGTGCCGCGTGGAGCAGGGCGCTTTCCTCGCTCGGGGCATGGCGCGGCCACCCGGAAAACGAGCCGCGAAGATGGGGCGCGGCCGGCGGCCCCGGCGCCGGGGAGTTTTCCCCGAGCAGAGTGGATGGAGGCGCCGTGGCCGGGCGTCCGCCTCCGCCGTGGCGGGCGGCCGGGGCGCCCGTGGAGGGGGCTGGCCTCTGTGGGGGAACGGAGTTATCTCTCACTCCACGGCTGGGACCAAGCCGCGAAAGGTGCCGTTGTCGCCGGGACGGTTGGGTGGACTCGTGGCGCGGGACTCAGGGTTCCCCATGCGGAGGCCCCCAGGCTCAGGCCCCTGGCAACGGAAGGCTGAGCAAGCAGGCCCGGGCCCGGGCCCGGGTTTCGGGGCTGGCCCGGCCCCAGCGGCCGGCGCCAGGGAGGGGAACACCGGAGGCTGAGGAGGGGGAGGCGTCGGCCTCCCCGGGGCCCGCCTCCCGGAGCTCCTCCTGGCGGTGCCAGAAAGCGACGACACGCGATCCCGGACAGGGCCCCGGGGGGGCGGCCCTGCGGCCCTGTAGTGCCCGAAGTGTGTTCGCCGGGCGTTTTCCGGCCAATTCTCACGAGCGTTCTGCCCAAATCGGGATCGATTTGGGCAGAACGCTCGTGAGAATTGGCCGGCGTTGGGCAGCCCTGGTCAGCGCCCAGTGCCGTGTGGAGCAGGGCGCTTTCTCGCTCGGGGCATGTCGCGGCCACCCGGAAAACGAGCCGCGACGATGGGGCGCGGCCGGCGGCGCCGGCGCCGGGGAGTTTTCCCGAGCAGAGTGGATGGAGGCGCCGTGGCCGGGCGTCCGCCTCCGCCGTGGCGGGCGGCCGGGGCGCCCGTGGAGGGGGCTGGCCCTGTGGGGGAACGGAGTGATCTCTCACTCCACGGCTGGGACCAAGCCGCGAAAGGTGCCGTTGTCGCCGGGACGGTCGGGGGGACTCGTGGCGCGGGACTCAGGGTTCCCCATGCGGAGGCCCCCAGGCTCAGGCCCCTGGCAACGGAAGGCTGAGCAAGGAGACCCGGGTTCAGGCCTAGCTTTCGGGGCTGGCTCGGCACCAGCGGCCGGCGCCAGGGAGGGGACCCCCGGAGGATGAGGAGCGGGAGGCGTCGGCCTCCCCGGGGCCCGCCTCCCGGAGCTCCTCCTGGCGGTGCCGGAACGCGACGAAACGCGATCCCGGACAGGGCCCTGGGGGGGCGGCCCTGCGGCCCTCTGGTGCCCGAAGTGTGTTCGCCGGGCGTTTTCCGGCCAATTCTCACGAGCGTTCTGCCCAAATCGGGATCGATTTGGGCAGAACGCTCGTGAGAATTGGCCGGCGTTGGGCAGCCCTGGTCAGCGCCCAGTGCCGCGTGGAGCAGGGCCCTTTCTCGCTCGGGGCATGGCGCGGCCACCCGGAAAACGAGCCGCGACGATGGGGGGAGGCCGTCGGCCCCGGCGCCGGGGAGTTTTCCCGAGCAGAGTGGATGGAGGCGCCGTGGCCGGGCGTCCGCCTCCTCTGTGGCGGGCGGCCGGGGCGCCTGTGGAGGGGGCTGGCCCTGTGGGGGAACGGAGTGATCTCTCACTTCACGGCTGGGACCAAGCAGCGAAAGGTGCCGTTGTCGCCGGGACGGTCGGGGGGACTCGTGGCGCGGGACTCAGGGTTCCCCATGCGGAGGCCCCCAGGCTCAGGCCCCTGGCAACGGAAGGCTGAGCAAGGAGGCCCGGGCCCGGGCCTAGTTTTCGGGGCTGGCCCGGCACCAGCGGCCGGCGCCAGGGAGGGGACCCCCGGAGGCTGAGGAGCGGGAGGCGTCGGCCTCCCCGGGGCCCGCCTCCCGGAGCTCCTCCTGGCGGTGCCGTAACGCGACGACACGCGATCCCGGACAGGGCCCCGGGGGGGCGGCCCTGCGGCCCTGTGGTGCCGAAGCGTGTTCGCCGGGCGTTTTCCGGCCAATTCTCACGAGCGTTCTGCCCAAATCGGCATCGATTTGGGCAGAACGCTCGTGAGAATTGGCCGGCGTTGGGCAGCCCTGGTCAGCGCCCAGTGCCGCGTGGAGCAGGGCCCTTTCTCGCTCGGGGCATGGCGAGGCCACCCGGAAAACGAGCCGCGACGATGGGGCGCGGTCGGCAGCCCCGGCGCCGGGGAGTTTCCCAGAGCAGAGTGGATGGAGGCGCCGTGGCCGGGCGTCCGCCTCCGCCGTGGCGGGCGGCCGGGGCGCCCGTGGAGGGGGCTGGCCTCTGTGGGGGAACGGATTGATCTCTCACTCCACGGCTGGGACGAAGCTGCAAAAGGTGCCGTGGTCGCCGGGACGGTCGGGGGGACTCGTGGCGCGGGACTCAGGGTTCCCCATGCGGAGGCCCCCAGGCTCAGGCCCCTGGCAACGGAAGGCTGAGCAAGCAGGCCCGGGCCCGGGCCCGGGTTTCGGGGCTGGCCCGGCCCCAGCGGCCGGCGCCAGGGAGGGGACCCCCGGAGGCTGAGGAGCGGGAGGCGTCGGCCTCCCCGGGGCCCGCCTCCCGGAGCTCCTCCTGGCGGTGCCGGAACGCGACGACACGCGATCCCGGACAGGGCCCCGGGGGGGCGGCCCTGCGGCCCTGTAGTGCCCGAAGTGTGTTCGCCGGGCGTTTTCCGGCCAATTCTCACGAGCGTTCTGCCCAAATGGGCATCGATTTGGGCAGAACGCTCGTGAGAATTGGCCGGCGTTGGGCAGCCCTGGTCAGCGCCCAGTGCCGCGTGGAGCAGGGCGCTTTCTCGCTCGGGGCATGGCGCGGCCACCCGGAAAACGAGCCGCGACGATGGGGCGCGGCCGGCGGCCCCGGCGCCGGGGAGTTTTCCCCGAGCAGAGTGGATGGAGGCGCCGTGGCCGGGCGTCCGCCTCCGCCGTGGCGGGCGGCCGGGGCGCCCGTGGAGGGGGCTGGCCTCTGTGGGGGAACGGAGTGATCTCTCACTCCATGGCTGGGACCAAGCCGCGAAAGGTGCCGTTGTCGCCGGGACGGTCGGGGGGACTCGTGGCGCGGGACTCAGGGTACCCCATGCGGAGGCCCCCAGGCTCAGGCCCCTGGCAACGGAAGGCTGAGCAAGGAGGCCCGGGCCCAGGCCTAGCTTTCGGGGCTGGCCCGGCCCCAGCGGCCGGCGCCAGGGAGGGGACCCCCGGAGGCTGAGGAGCGGGAGGCGTCGGCCTCCCCGGGGCCCGCCTCCCGGAGTTCCTCCTGGCGGTGCCGGAACGCGACGACACGCGATCCCGGACAGGGCCCCGGGGGGGCGGCCCTGCGGCCCTCTGGTGCCCGAAGTGTGTTCGCCGGGCGTTTTCCGGCCAATTCTCACGAGCGTTCTGCCCAAATCGGGATCGATTTGGGCAGAACGCTCGTGAGAATTGGCCGGCGTTGGGCAGCCCTGGTCAGCGCCCAGTGCCGCGTGGAGCAGGGCGCTTTCTCGCTCGGGGCATGGCGCGGCCACCCGGAAAACGAGCCGCGACGATGGGGCGCGGCCGGCACCCCGGCGCCGGGGAGTTTTCCCCCGAGCAGAGTGGATGGAGGCGCCGTGGCCGGGCGTCCGCCTCCGCCGTGGCGGGCGGCTGGGGCGCCCGTGGAGGGGGCTGGCTTCTGTGGGGGAACGGAGTGATCTCTCACTCCACGGCTGGGACCAAGCCGCGAAAGGTGCCGTTGTCGCCGGGACGGTCGGGGGGACTCGTGGCCCGGGACTCAGGGTTCCCCATGCGGAGGCTCCCAGGCTCAGGCACCTGGCAACGGAAGGCTGAGCAAGCAGGCACGGGCCCGGGCCTAGCTTTCGGGGCTGGCCCGGCACCAGTGGCCGGCGCCAGGGAGGGGACCCCCGGAGGCTGAGGAGCGGGAGGCGTCGGCCTCCCCGGGGCCCGCCTCCCGGAGCTCCTCCTGGCGGTGCCAGAAAGCGACGACACGCGATCCCGGACAGGGCCCCGGGGGGGCGGCCCTGCGGCCCTGTAGTGCCCGAAGTGTGTTCGCCGGGCGTTTTCCGGCCAATTCTCACGAGCGTTCTGCCCAAATCGGGATCGATTTGGGCAGAACGCTCGTGAGAATTGGCCGGCGTTGGGCAGCCCTGGTCAGCGCCCAGTGCCGTGTGGAGCAGGGCGCTTTCTCGCTCGGGGCATGGCGCGGCCACCCGGAAAACGAGCCGCGACGATGGGGCGCGGCCGGCGGCGCCGGCGCCGGGGAGTTTTCCCGAGCAGAGTGGATGGAGGCGCCGTGGCCGGGCGTCCGCCTCCGCCGTGGCGGGCGGCCGGGGCGCCCGTGGAGGGGGCTGGCCCTGTGGGGGAACGGAGTGATCTCTCACTCCATGGCTGGGACCAAGCCGCGAAAGGTGCCGTTGTCGCCGGGACGGTCGGGGGGACTCGTGGCGCGGGACTCAGGGTTCCCCATGCGGAGGCCCCCAGGCTCAGGCCCCTGGCAACGGAAGGCTGAGCAAGGAGACCCGGGTTCAGGCCTAGCTTTCGGGGCTGGCTCGGCACCAGCGGCCGGCGCCAGGGAGGGGACCCCCGGAGGATGAGGAGCGGGAGGCGTCGGCCTCCCCGGGGCCCGCCTCCCGGAGCTCCTCCTGGCGGTGCCGGAACGCGACGAAACGCGATCCCGGACAGGGCCCTGGGGGGGCGGCCCTGCGGCCCTCTGGTGCCCGAAGTGTGTTCGCCGGGCGTTTTCCGGCCAATTCTCACGAGCGTTCTGCCCAAATCGGGATCGATTTGGGCAGAAGGCTCGTTAGAATTGGCCGGCGTTGGGCAGCCCTGGTCAGCGCCCAGTGCCGCGTGGAGCAGGGCCCTTTCTCGCTCGGGTCATGGCGCGGGCCACCCGGAAAACGAGCCGCGACGATGGGGGGAGGCCGTCGGCCCCGGCGCCGGGGAGTTTTCCCGAGCAGAGTGGATGGAGGCGCCGTGGCCGGGCGTCCGCCTCCTCTGTGGCGGGCGGCCGGGGCGCCTGTGGAGGGGGCTGGCCCTGTGGGGGAACGGAGTGATCTCTCACTTCACGGCTGGGACCAAGCCGCGAAAGGTGCCGTTGTCGCCGGGACGGTCGGGGGGACTCGTGGCGCGGGACTCAGGGTTCCCCATGCGGAGGCCCCCAGGCTCAGGCCCCTGGCAACGGAAGGCTGAGCAAGGAGGCCCGGGCCCGGGCCTAGTTTTCGGGGCTGGCCCGGCACCAGCGGCCGGCGCCAGGGAGGGGACCCCCGGAGGCTGAGGAGCGGGAGGCGTCGGCCTCCCCGGGGCCCGCCTCCCGGAGCTCCTCCTGGCGGTGCCGGAACGCGAAGACACGCAATCCCGGACAGGGCCCCGGGGGGGCGGCCCTGCGGCCCTGTGGTGCCCGAAGCGTGTTCGCCGGGCGTTTTCCGGCCAATTCTCACGAGCGTTCTGCCCAAATCGGCATCGATTTGGGCAGAACGCTCGTGAGAATTGGCCGGCGTTGGGCAGCCCTGGTCAGCGCCCAGTTCCGTGTGGAGCAGGGCGCTTTCTCGCTCGGGGCATGGCGCGGCCACCCGGAAAACGAGCCGCGACGATGGGGCGAGGCCGGCGGCCCCGGCGCCGGGGAGTTTTCCCGAGCAGAGTGGATGGAGGCGCCGTGGCCGGGCGTCCGCCTCCGCTGTGGCGGGCGGCCGGGGCGCCCGTGGAGGGGGCTGGCCCTGTGGGGGAACGGAGTGATCTCTCACTCCACGGCTGGGACCAAGCCGCGAATGGTGCCGTTGTCGCCGGGACGGTCGGGGGGACTCGTGGCGCGGGACTCAGGGTTCCCCATGCGGAGGCCCCCAGGCTCAGGCCCCTGGCAACGGAAGGCTGAGCAAGCAGGCCCGGGCCCGGGCCCGGCTTTCGGGGCTGGCCCGGCCCCAGCGGCCGGCGCCAGGGAAGGGACCCCCGGAGGGTGAGGAGCGGGAGGCGTCGGCCTCCCCGGGGCCCGCCTCCCGGAGCTCCTCCTGGCGGTGCCGGAACGCGACGACACGCGATCCCGGACAGGGCCCCAGGGGGGCGGCCCTGCGGCCCTCTGGTGCCCGAAGTGTTTTCGCCGGGCGTTTTCCGGCCAATTCTCACGAGCGTTCTAGCCAAATTGGGATCGATTTGGGCAGAACGCTCGTGAGAATTGGCCGGCGTTGGGCAGCCCTGGTCAGCGCCCAGGGCGGCGTGGAGCAGGGCCCTTTCTCGCTCGGGGCATGGCGCGGCCACCCGGAAAACGAGCCGCGACGATGGGGCGCGGCCGGCGGCCACGGCGCCGGGGAGTTTTCCCCGAGCAGAGTGGATGGAGGCGCCGTGGCCGGGCGTCCGCCTCCGCCGTGGCGGGCGGCCGGGGCGCCCGTGGAGGGGGCTGGCCTCTGTGGGGGAACGGAGTGATCTCTCACTCCACGGCTGGGACGAAGCCGCGAAAGGTGCCGTTGTCGCCGGGACGGTCGGGGGGACTCGTGGTGCGGGACTCAGGGTTCCCCATGCGGAGGCCCCCAGGCTCAGGCCCCTGGCAACGGAAGGCTGAGCAAGCAGGCCCGGGCCCGGGCCCGGCTTTCGGGGCTGGCCCGGCCCCAGCGGCCGGCGCCAGGGAGGGGACCCCCGGAGGCTGAGGAGCGGGAGGCGTCGGCCTCCCCGGGGCCCGCCTCCCGGAGCTCCTCCTGGCGGTGCCGGAACGCGACGACACGCGATCCCGGACAGGGCCCCGGGGGGGCGGCCCTGCGGCCCTGTGGTGCCCGAAGTGTGTTCGCCGGGCGTTTTCCGGCCAATTCTCACGAGCGTTCTGCCCAAATCGGCATCGATTTTGGCAGAACGCTCGTGAGAATTGGCCGGCGTTGGGCAGCCCTGGTCATCGCCCAGGGCCGCGTGGAGCAGGGCCCTTTCTCGCTCGGGGCATGGCGCGGCCACCCGGAAAACGAGCCGCGACGATGGGGCGCGGCCGGAGGCCCCGGCGCCGGGGAGTTTTCCCCGAGCAGAGTGGATGGAGGCGCCGTGGCCGGGCGTCCGACTCCGCCGTGGCGGGCGGCCGGGGCGCCCATGGAGGGGGCTGGCCTCTGTGGGGGAACGGAGTGATCTCTCACTCCACGGCTGGGACCAAGCCGCGAAAAGTGCCGTTGTCGCCGGGACGGTCGGGGGGACTCTGGGCGCAGGACTCAGGGTTCCCCATGCGGAGGCTCCCAGGCTCAGGCCCCTGGCAACGGAAGGCTGAGCAAGCAGGCCCGGGCCCGGGCCTAGCTTTCGGGGCTGGCCCGGCACCAGCGGCCGGCGCCAGGGAGGGGACCCCCGGAGGCTGAGGAGCGGGAGGCGTCGGCCTCCCCGGGGCCCGCCTCCCGGAGCTCCTCCTGGCGGTGCCGGAACGCGACGACACGCAATCCCGGACAGGGCCCCGGGGGGGCGGCCCTGCGGCCCTGTGGTGCCCGAAGTGTGTTCGCCGGGCGTTTTCCGGCCAATTCTCACGAGCGTTCTGCCCAAATCGGGATCGATTTGGGCAGAACGCTCGTGAGAATTGGCCGGCGTTGGGCA
This sequence comes from Meles meles, assembly GCF_922984935.1. Taxonomy (NCBI): domain Eukaryota; kingdom Metazoa; phylum Chordata; class Mammalia; order Carnivora; family Mustelidae; genus Meles; species Meles meles. The sequence continues at coordinate 427,430 of NW_025721152.1, forward strand.
GCCCTGGTCAGCGCCCAGTTCCGTGTGGAGCAGGGCGCTTTCTCGCTCGGGGCATGGCGCGGCCACCCGGAAAACGAGCCGCGACGATGGGGCGAGGCCGGCGGCCCCGGCGCCGGGGAGTTTTCCCGAGCAGAGTGGATGGAGGCGCCGTGGCCGGGCGTCCGCCTCCGCTGTGGCGGGCGGCCGGGGCGCCCGTGGAGGGGGCTGGCCCTGTGGGGGAACGGAGTGATCTCTCACTCCACGGCTGGGACCAAGCCGCGAATGGTGCCGTTGTCGCCGGGACGGTCGGGGGGACTCGTGGCGCGGGACTCAGGGTTCCCCATGCGGAGGCCCCCAGGCTCAGGCCCCTGGCAACGGAAGGCTGAGCAAGCAGGCCCGGGCCCGGGCCCGGCTTTCGGGGCTGGCCCGGCCCCAGCGGCCGGCGCCAGGGAAGGGACCCCCGGAGGGTGAGGAGCGGGAGGCGTCGGCCTCCCCGGGGCCCGCCTCCCGGAGCTCCTCCTGGCGGTGCCGGAACGCGACGACACGCGATCCCGGACAGGGCCCCAGGGGGGCGGCCCTGCGGCCCTCTGGTGCCCGAAGTGTTTTCGCCGGGCGTTTTCCGGCCAATTCTCACGAGCGTTCTAGCCAAATTGGGATCGATTTGGGCAGAACGCTCGTGAGAATTGGCCGGCGTTGGGCAGCCCTGGTCAGCGCCCAGGGCGGCGTGGAGCAGGGCCCTTTCTCGCTCGGGGCATGGCGCGGCCACCCGGAAAACGAGCCGCGACGATGGGGCACGGCCGGCGGGCCACGGCGCCGGGGAGTTTTCCCCCGAGCAGAGTGGATGGAGGCGCCGTGGCCGGGCGTCCGCCTCCGCCGTGGCGGGCGGCCGGGGCGCCCGTGGAGGGGGCTGGCCTCTGTGGGGGAACGGAGTGATCTCTCACTCCACGGCTGGGACGAAGCCGCGAAAGGTGCCGTTGTCGCCGGGACGGTCGGGGGGACTCGTGGTGCGGGACTCAGGGTTCCCCATGCGGAGGCCCCCAGGCTCAGGCCCCTGGCAACGGAAGGCTGAGCAAGCAGGGCCCGGGCCCGGGCCCGGCTTTCGGGGCTGGCCCGGCCCCAGCGGCCGGCGCCAGGGAGGGGACCCCCGGAGGCTGAGGAGCGGGAGGCGTCGGCCTCCCCGGGGCCCGCCTCCCGGAGCTCCTCCTGGCGGTGCCGGAACGCGACGACACGCGATCCCGGACAGGGCCCCGGGGGGGCGGCCCTGCGGCCCTGTGGTGCCCGAAGTGTGTTCGCCGGGCGTTTTCCGGCCAATTCTCACGAGCGTTCTGCCCAAATCGGCATCGATTTTGGCAGAACGCTCGTGAGAATTGGCCGGCGTTGGGCAGCCCTGGTCAGCGCCCAGGGCCGCGTGGAGCAGGGCCCTTTCTCGCTCGGGGCATGGCGCGGCCACCCGGAAAACGAGCCGCGACGATGGGGCGCGGCCGGAGGCCCCGGCGCCGGGGAGTTTTCCCCGAGCAGAGTGGATAGAGGCGCCGTGGCCGGGCGTCCGACTCCGCCGTGGCGGGCGGCCGGGGCGCCCATGGAGGGGGCTGGCCTCTGTGGGGGAACGGAGTGATCTCTCACTCCACGGCTGGGACCAAGCCGCGAAAAGTGCCGTTGTCGCCGGGACGGTCGGGGGGACTCTGGGCGCAGGACTCAGGGTTCCCCATGCGGAGGCTCCCAGGCTCAGGCCCCTGGCAACGGAAGGCTGAGCAAGCAGGCCCGGGCCCGGGCCTAGCTTTCGGGGCTGGCCCGGCACCAGCGGCCGGCGCCAGGGAGGGGACCCCCGGAGGCTGAGGAGCGGGAGGCGTCGGCCTCCCCGGGGCCCGCCTCCCGGAGCTCCTCCTGGCGGTGCCGGAACGCGACGACACGCAATCCCGGACAGGGCCCCGGGGGGGCGGCCCTGCGGCCCTGTGGTGCCCGAAGTGTGTTCGCCGGGCGTTTTCCGGCCAATTCTCACGAGCGTTCTGCCCAAATCGGGATCGATTTGGGCAGAACGCTCGTGAGAATTGGCCGGCGTTGGGCAGCCCTGGTCAGCGCCCAGTTCCGTGTGGAGCAGGGCGCTTTCTCGCTCGGGGCATGGCGCGGCCACCCGGAAAACGAGCCGCGACGATGGGGCGAGGCCGGCGGCCCCGGCGCCGGGGAGTTTTCCCGAGCAGAGTGGATGGAGGCGCCGTGGCCGGGCGTCCGCCTCCGCTGTGGCGGGCGGCCGGGGCGCCCGTGGAGGGGGCTGGCCCTGTGGGGGAACGGAGTGATCTCTCACTCCACGGCTGGGACCAAGCCGCGAATGGTGCCGTTGTCGCCGGGACGGTCGGGGGGACTCGTGGCGCGGGACTCAGGGTTCCCCATGCGGAGGCCCCCAGGCTCAGGCCCCTGGCAACGGAAGGCTGAGCAAGCAGGCCCGGGCCCGGGCCCGGCTTTCAGGGCTGGCCCGGCCCCAGCGGCCGGCGCCAGGGAAGGGACCCCCGGAGGGTGAGGAGCGGGAGGCGTCGGCCTCCCCGGGGCCCGCCTCCCGGAGCTCCTCCTGGCGGTGCCGGAACGCGACGACACGCGATCCCGGACAGGGCCCCGGGGGGGCGGCCCTGCGGCCCTGTGGTGCCCGAAGTGTGTTCGCCGGGCGTTTTCCGGCCAATTCTCACGAGCGTTCTGCGCAAATCGGCATCGATTTTGGCAGAACGCTCGTGAGAATTGGCCGGCGTTGGGCAGCCCTGGTCAGCGCCCAGTGCCGCGTGGAGCAGGGCGCTTTCTCGCTCGGGGCATGGCGCGGCCACCCGGAAAACGAGCCGCGACGATGGGGCGCGGCCGGCACCCCGGCGCCGGGGAGTTTTCCCCGAGCAGAGTGGATGGAGGCGCCGTGGCCGGGCGTCCGCCTCCGCCGTGGCGGGCGGCCGGGGCGCCCGTGGAGGGGGCTGGCCTCTGTGGGGGAACGTAGTGATCTCTCACTCCACGGCTGGGACGAAGCCGCGAAAGGTGCCGTTGTCGCCGGGACGGTCGGGGGGACTCGTGGTGCGGGACTCAGGGTTCCCCATGCGGAGGCCCCCAGGCTCAGGCCCCTGGCAACGGAAGGCTGAGCAAGCAGGCCCGGGCCCGGGCCCGGCTTTCGGGGCTGGCCCGGCCCCAGCGGCCGGCGCCAGGGAGGGGACCCCCGGAGGCTGAGGAGCGGGAGGCGTCGGCCTCCCCGGGGCCCGCCTCCCGGAGCTCCTCCTGGCGGTGCCGGAACGCGACGACACGCGATCCCGGACAGGGCCCCGGGGGGGCGGCCCTGCGGCCCTGTGGTGCCCGAAGTGTGTTCGCCGGGCGTTTTCCGGCCAATTCTCACGAGCGTTCTGCCCAAATCGGCATCGATTTTGGCAGAACGCTCGTGAGAATTGGCCGGCGTTGGGCAGCCCTGGTCAGCGCCCAGGGCCGCGTGGAGCAGGGCCCTTTCTCGCTCGGGGCATGGCGCGGCCACCCGGAAAACGAGCCGCGACGATGGGGCGCGGCCGGAGGCCCCGGCGCCGGGGAGTTTTCCCCGAGCAGTGTGGATGGAGGTGCCGTGGCCGGGCGTCCGACTCCGCCGTGGCGGGCGGCCGGGGCGCCCATGGAGGGGGCTGGCCTCTGTGGGGGAACGGAGTGATCTCTCACTCCACGGCTGGGACCAAGCCGCGAAAAGTGCCGTTGTCGCCGGGACGGTCGGGGGGACTCTGGGCGCAGGACTCAGGGTTCCCCATGCGGAGGCTCCCAGGCTCAGGCCCCTGGCAACGGAAGGCTGAGCAAGCACGCCCGGGCCCGGGCCTAGCTTTCGGGGCTGGCCCGGCACCAGCGGCCGGCGCCAGGGAGGGGACCCCCGGAGGCTGAGGAGCGGGAGGCGTCGGCCTCCCCGGGGCCCGCCTCCCGGAGCTCCTCCTGGCGGTGCCGGAACGCGACGACACGCAATCCCGGACAGGGCCCCGGGGGGGCGGCCCTGCGGCCCTGTGGTGCCCGAAGTGTGTTCGCCGGGCGTTTTCCGGCCAATTCTCACGAGCGTTCTGCCCAAATCGGGATCGATTTGGGCAGAACGCTCGTGAGAATTGGCCGGCGTTGGGCAGCCCTGGTCAGCGCCCAGTTCCGTGTGGAGCAGGGCGCTTTCTCGCTCGGGGCATGGCGCGGCCACCCGGGAAAACGAGCCGCGACGATGGGGCGAGGCCGGCGGCCCCGGCGCCGGGGAGTTTTCCCGAGCAGAGTGGATGGAGGCGCCGTGGCCGGGCGTCCGCCTCCGCTGTGGCGGGCGGCCGGGGCGCCCGTGGAGGGGGCTGGCCCTGTGGGGGAACGGAGTGATCTCTCACTCCACGGCTGGGACCAAGCCGCGAATGGTGCCGTTGTCGCCGGGACGGTCGGGGGGACTCGTGGCGCGGGACTCAGGGTTCCCCATGCGGAGGCCCCCAGGCTCAGGCCCCTGGCAACGGAAGGCTGAGCAAGCAGGCCCGGGCCCGGGCCCGGCTTTCGGGGCTGGCCCGGCCCCAGCGGCCGGCGCCAGGGAAGGGACCCCCGGAGGGTGAGGAGCGGGAGGCGTCGGCCTCCCCGGGGCCCGCCTCCCGGAGCTCCTCCTGGCGGTGCCGGAACGCGACGACACGCGATCCCGGACAGGGCCCCGGGGGGGCGGCCCTGCGGCCCTGTGGTGCCCGAAGTGTGTTCGCCGGGCGTTTTCCGGCCAATTCTCACGAGCGTTCTGCCCAAATCGGCATCGATTTTGGCAGAACGCTCGTGAGAATTGGCCGGCGTTGGGCAGCCCTGGTCAGCGCCCAGTGCCGCGTGGAGCAGGGCGCTTTCTCGCTCGGGGCATGGCGCGGCCACCCGGAAAACGAGCCGCGACGATGGGGCGCGGCCTGCACCCCGGCGCCGGGGAGTTTTCCCCGAGCAGAGTGGATGGAGGCGCCGTGGCCGGGCGTCCGCCTCCGCCGTGGCGGGCGGCCGGGGCGCCCGTGGAGGGGGCTGGCCTCTGTGGGGGAACGGAGTGATCTCTCACTCCACGGCTGGGACGAAGCCGCGAAAGGTGCCGTTGTCGCCGGGACGGTCGGGGGGACTCGTGGTGCGGGACTCAGGGTTCCCCATGCGGAGGCCCCCAGGCTCAGGCCCCTGGCAACGGAAGGCTGAGCAAGCAGGCCCGGGCCCGGGCCCGGCTTTCGGGGCTGGCCCGGCCCCAGCGGCCGGCGCCAGGGAGGGGACCCCCGGAGGCTGAGGAGCGGGAGGCGTCGGCCTCCCCGGGGCCCGCCTCCCGGAGCTCCTCCTGGCGGTGCCGGAACGCGACGACACGCGATCCCGGACAGGGCCCCGGGGGGGGCGGCCCTGCGGCCCTGTGGTGCCCGAAGTGTGTTCGCCGGGCGTTTTCCGGCCAATTCTCACGAGCGTTCTGCCCAAATCGGCATCGATTTTGGCAGAACGCTCGTGAGAATTGGCCGGCGTTGGGCAGCCCTGGTCAGCGCCCAGGGCCGCGTGGAGCAGGGCCCTTTCTCGCTCAGAGCATGGCGCGGCCACCCGGAAAACGAGCCGCGACGATGGGGCGCGGCCGGAGGCCCCGGCGCCGGGGAGTTTTCCCCGAGCAGAGTGGATGGAGGCGCCGTGGCCGGGCGTCCGACTCCGCCGTGGCGGGCGGCCGGGGCGCCCATGGAGGGGGCTGGCCTCTGTGGGGGAACGGAGTGATCTCTCACTCCACGGCTGGGACCAAGCCGCGAAAAGTGCCGTTGTCGCCGGGACGGTCGGGGGGACTCTGGGCGCAGGACTCAGGGTTCCCCATGCGGAGGCTCCCAGGCTCAGGCCCCTGGCAACGGAAGGCTGAGCAAGCAGGCCCGGGCCCGGACCTAGCTTTCGGGGCTGGCCCGGCACCAGCGGCCGGCGCCAGGGAGGGGACCCCCGGAGGCTGAGGAGCGGGAGGCGTCGGCCTCCCCGGGGCCCGCCTCCCGGAGCTCCTCCTGGCGGTGCCGGAACGCGACGACACGCAATCCCGGACAGGGCCCCGGGGGGGCGGCCCTGCGGCCCTGTGGTGCCCGAAGTGTGTTCGCCGGGCGTTTTCCGGCCAATTCTCACGAGCGTTCTGCCCAAATCGGGATCGATTTGGGCAGAACGCTCGTGAGAATTGGCCGGCGTTGGGCAGCCCTGGTCAGCGCCCAGTTCCGTGTGGAGCAGGGCGCTTTCTCGCTCGGGGCATGGCGCGGCCACCCGGAAAACGAGCCGCGACGATGGGGCGAGGCCGGCGGCCCCGGCGCCGGGGAGTTTTCCCGAGCAGAGTGGATGGAGGCGCCGTGGCCGGGCGTCCGCCTCCGCTGTGGCGGGCGGCCGGGGCGCCCGTGGAGGGGGCTGGCCCTGTGGGGGAACGGAGTGATCTCTCACTCCACGGCTGGGACCAAGCCGCGAATGGTGCCGTTGTCGCCGGGACGGTCGGGGGGACTCGTGGCGCGGGACTCAGGGTTCCCCATGCGGAGGCCCCCAGGCTCAGGCCCCTGGCAACGGAAGGCTGAGCAAGCAGGCCCGGGCCCGGGCCCGGCTTTCGGGGCTGGCCCGGCCCCAGCGGCCGGCGCCAGGGAAGGGACCCCCGGAGGGTGAGGAGCGGGAGGCGTCGGCCTCCCCGGGGCCCGCCTCCCGGAGCTCCTCCTGGCGGTGCCGGAACGCGACGACACGCGATCCCGGACAGGGCCCCGGGGGGGCGGCCCTGCGGCCCTCTGGTGCCCGAAGTGTTTTCGCCGGGCGTTTTCCGGCCAATTCTCACGAGCGTTCTAGCCAAATTGGGATCGATTTGGGCAGAAGGCTCGTGAGAATTGGCCGGCGTTGGGCAGCCCTGGTCAGCGCCCAGGGCGGCGTGGAGCAGGGCCCTTTCTCGCTCGGGGCATGGCGTGGCCACCCGGAAAACGAGCCGCGACGATGGGGCGCGGCCGGCGGCCACGGCGCCGGGGAGTTTTCCCCGAGCAGAGTGGATGGAGGCGCCGTGGCCGGGCGTCCGCCTCCGCCGTGGCGGGCGGCCGGGGCGCCCGTGGAGGGGGCTGGCCTCTGTGGGGGAACGGAGTGATCTCTCACTCCACGGCTGGGACGAAGCCGCGAAAGGTGCCGTTGTCGCCGGGACGGTCGGGGGGACTCGTGGTGCGGGACTCAGGGTTCCCCATGCGGAGGCCCCCAGGCTCAGGCCCCTGGCAACGGAAGGCTGAGCAAGCAGGCCCGGGCCCGGGCCCGGCTTTCGGGGCTGGCCCGGCACCAGCGGCCGGCGCCAGGGAGGGGACCCCCGGAGGCTGAGAAGCGGGAGGCGTCGGCCTCCCCGGGGCCCGCCTCCCGGAGCTCCTCCTGGCGGTGCCGGAACGCGACGACACGCAATCCCGGACAGGGCCCCGGGGGGGCGGCCCTGCGGCCCTGTGGTGCCCGAAGTGTGTTCGCCGGGCGTTTTCCGGCCAATTCTCACGAGCGTTCTGCCCAAATCGGGATCGATTTGGGCAGAACGCTCGTGAGAATTGGCCGGCGTTGGGCAGCCCTGGTCAGCGCCCAGTTCCGTGTGGAGCAGGGCGCTTTCTCGCTCGGGGCATGGCGCGGCCACCCGGAAAACGAGCCGCGACGATGGGGCGAGGCCGGCGGCCCCGGCGCCGGGGAGTTTTCCCGAGCAGAGTGGATGGAGGCGCCGTGGCCGGGCGTCCGCCTCCGCTGTGGCGGGCGGCCGGGGCGCCCGTGGAGGGGGCTGGCCCTGTGGGGGAACGGAGTGATCTCTCACTACACGGCTGGGACCAAGCCGCGAATGGTGCCGTTGTCGCCGGGACGGTCGGGGGGACTCGTGGCGCGGGACTCAGGGTTCCCCATGCGGAGGCCCCCAGGCTCAGGCCCCTGGCAACGGAAGGCTGAGCAAGCAGGCCCGGGCCCGGGCCCGGCTTTCGGGGCTGGCCCGGCCCCAGCGGCCGGCGCCAGGGAAGGGACCCCTGGAGGGTGAGGAGCGGGAGGCGTCGGCCTCCCCGGGGCCCGCCTCCCGGAGCTCCTCCTGGCGGTGCCGGAACGCGACGACACGCGATCCCGGACAGGGCCACGGGGGGGCGGCCCTGCGGCCCTGTGGTGCCCGAAGTGTGTTCGCCGGGCGTTTTCCGGCCAATTCTCACGAGCGTTCTGCCCAAATCGGCATCGATTTTGGCAGAACGCTCGTGAGAATTGGCCGGCGTTGGGCAGCCCTGGTCAGCGCCCAGTGCCGCGTGGAGCAGGGCGCTTTCTCGCTCGGGGCATGGCGCGGCCACCCGGAAAACGAGCCGCGACGATGGGGCGCGGCCGGCACCCCGGCGCCGGGGAGTTTTCCCCGAGCAGAGTGGATGGAGGCGCCGTGGCCGGGCGTCCGCCTCCGCCGTGGCGGGCGGCCGGGGCGCCCGTGGAGGGGGCTGGCCTCTGTGGGGGAACGGAGTGATCTCTCACTCCACGGCTGGGACGAAGCCGCGAAAGGTGCCGTTGTCGCCGGGACGGTCGGGGGGACTCGTGGTGCGGGACTCAGGGTTCCCCATGCGGAGGCCCCCAGGCTCAGGCCCCTGGCAACGGAAGGCTGAGCAAGCAGGCCCGGGCCCGGGCCCGGCTTTCGGGGCTGGCCCGGCCCCAGCGGCCGGCGCCAGGGAGGGGACCCCCGGAGGCTGAGGAGCGGGAGGCGTCGGCCTCCCCGGGGCCCGCCTCCCGGAGCTCCTCCTGGCGGTGCCGGAACGCGACGACACGCGATCCCGGACAGGGCCCCGGGGGGGCGGCCCTGCGGCCCTGTGGTGCCCGAAGTGTGTTCGCCGGGCGTTTTCCGGCCAATTCTCACGAGCGTTCTGCCCAAATCGGCATCGATTTTGGCAGAACGCTCGTGAGAATTGGCCGGCGTTGGGCAGCCCTGGTCAGCGCCCAGGGCCGCGTGGAGCAGGGCGCTTTCTCGCTCGGGGCATGGCGCGGCCACCCGGAAAACGAGCCGCGACGATGGGGCGCGGCCGGCACCCCGGCGCCGGGGAGTTTTCCCCCGAGCAGAGTGGATGGAGGCGCCGTGGCCGGGCGTCCGCCTCCGCCGTGGCGGGCGGCCGGGGCGCCCGTGGAGGGGGCTGGCCTCTGTGGGGGAACGGAGTGATCTCTCACTCCACGGCTGGGACGAAGCCGCGAAAGGTGCCGTTGTCGCCGGGACGGTCGGGGGGACTCGTGGTGCGGGACTCAGGGTTCCCCATGCGGAGGCCCCCAGGCTCAGGCCCCTGGCAACGGAAGGCTGAGCAAGCAGGCCCGGGCCCGGGCCCGGCTTTCGGGGCTGGCCCGGCCCCAGCGGCCGGCGCCAGGGAGGGGACCCCCGGAGGCTGAGGAGCGGGAGGCGTCGGCCTCCCCAGGGCCCGCCTCCCGGAGCTCCTCCTGGCGGTGCCGGAACGCGACGACACGCGATCCCGGACAGGGCCCCGGGGGGGCGGCCCTGCGGCCCTGTGGTGCCCGAAGTGTGTTCGCCGGGCGTTTTCCGGCCAATTCTCACGAGCGTTCTGCCCAAATCGGCATCGATTTTGGCAGAACGCTCGTGAGAATTGGCCGGCGTTGGGCAGCCCTGGTCAGCGCCCAGGGCCGCGTGGAGCAGGGCCCTTTCTCGCTCGGGGCATGGCGCGGCCACCCGGAAAACGAGCCGCGACGATGGGGCGCGGCCGGAGGCCCCGGCGCCGGGGAGTTTTCCCCGAGCAGAGTGGATGGAGGCGCCGTGGCCGGGCGTCCGACTCCGCCGTGGCGGGCGGCCGGGGCGCCCATGGAGGGGGCTGGCCTCTGTGGGGGAACGGAGTGATCTCTCACTCCACGGCTGGGACCAAGCCGCGAAAAGTGCCGTTGTCGCCGGGACGGTCGGGGGGACTCTGGGCGCAGGACTCAGGGTTCCCCATGCGGAGGCTCCCAGGCTCAGGCCCCTGGCAACGGAAGGCTGAGCAAGCAGGCCCGGGCCCGGGCCTAGCTTTCGGGGCTGGCCCGGCACCAGCGGCCGGCGCCAGGGAGGGGACCCCCGGAGGCTGAGGAGCGGGAGGCGTCGGCCTCCCCGGGGCCCGCCTCCCGGAGCTCCTCCTGGCGGTGCCGGAACGCGACGACACGCAATCCCGGACAGGGCCCCGGGGGGGGCGGCCCTGCGGCCCTGTGGTGCCCGAAGTGTGTTCGCCGGGCGTTTTCCGGCCAATTCTCACGAGCGTTCTGCCCAAATCGGGATCGATTTGGGCAGAACGCTCGTGAGAATTGGCCGGCGTTGGGCAGCCCTGGTCAGCGCCCAGTTCCGTGTGGAGCAGGGCGCTTTCCTCGCTCGGGGCATGGCGCGGCCACCCGGAAAACGAGCCGCGACGATGGGGCGAGGCCGGCGGCCCCGGCGCCGGGGAGTTTTCCCGAGCAGAGTGGATGGAGGCGCCGTGGCCGGGCGTCCGCCTCCGCTGTGGCGGGCGGCCGGGGCGCCCGTGGAGGGGGCTGGCCCTGTGGGGGAACGGAGTGATCTCTCACTCCACGGCTGGGACCAAGCCGCGAATGGTGCCGTTGTCGCCGGGACGGTCGGGGGGACTCGTGGCGCGGGACTCAGGGTTCCCCATGCGGAGGCCCCCAGGCTCAGGCCCCTGGCAACGGAAGGCTGAGCAAGCAGGCCCGGGCCCGGGCCCGGCTTTCGGGGCTGGCCCGGCCGCAGCGGCCGGCGCCAGGGAAGGGACCCCCGGAGGGTGAGGAGCGGGAGGCGTCGGCCTCCCCGGGGCCCGCCTCCCGGAGCTCCTCCTGGCGGTGCCGGAACGCGACGACACGCGATCCCGGACAGGGCCCCAGGGGGGCGGCCCTGCGGCCCTCTGGTGCCCGAAGTGTTTTCCGCCGGGTGTTTTCCGGCCAATTCTCACGAGCGTTCTAGCCAAATTGGGATCGATTTGGGCAGAACGCTCGTGAGAATTGGCCGGCGTTGGGCAGCCCTGGTCAGCGCCCAGGGCGGCGTGGAGCAGGGCCCTTTCTCGCTCGGGGCATGGCGCGGCCACCCGGAAAACGAGCCGCGACGATGGGGCGCGGCCGGCGGCCACGGCGCCGGGGAGTTTTCCCCGAGCAGAGTGGATGGAGGCGCCGTGGCCGGGCGTCCGCCTCCGCCGTGGCGGGCGGCCGGGACGCCCGTGGAGGGGGCTGGCCTCTGTGGGGGAACGGAGTGATCTCTCACTCCACGGCTGGGACGAAGCCGCGAAAGGTGCCGTTGTCGCCGGGACGGTCGGGGGGACTCGTGGTGCGGGACTCAGGGTTCCCCATGCGGAGGCCCCCAGGCTCAGGCCCCTGGCAACGGAAGGCTGAGCAAGCAGGCCCGGGCCCGGGCCCGGCTTTCGGGGCTGGCCCGGCCCCAGCGGCCGGCGCCAGGGAGGGGACCCCCGGAGGCTGAGGAGCGGGAGGCGTCGGCCTCCCCGGGGCCCGCCTCCCGGAGCTCCTCCTGGCGGTGCCGGAACGCGACGACACGCGATCCCGGACAGGGCCCCGGGGGGGCGGCCCTGCGGCCCTGTGGTGCCCGAAGTGTGTTCGCCGGGCGTTTTCCGGCCAATTCTCACGAGCGTTCTGCCCAAATCGGCATCGATTTTGGCAGAACGCTCGTGAGAATTGGCCGGCGTTGGGCAGCCCTGGTCAGCGCCCAGGGCCGCGTGGAGCAGGGCCCTTTCTCGCTCGGGGCATGGCGCGGCCACCCGGAAAACGAGCCGCGACGATGGGGCGCGGCCGGAGGCCCCGGCGCCGGGGAGTTTTCCCCGAGCAGAGTGGATAGAGGCGCCGTGGCCGGGCGTCCGACTCCGCCGTGGCGGGCGGCCGGGGCGCCCATGGAGGGGGCTGGCCTCTGTGGGGGAACGGAGTGATCTCTCACTCCACGGCTGGGACCAAGCCGCGAAAAGTGCCGTTGTCGCCGGGACGGTCGGGGGGACTCTGGGCGCAGGACTCAGGGTTCCCCATGCGGAGGCTCCCAGGCTCAGGCCCCTGGCAACGGAAGGCTGAGCAAGCAGGCCCGGGCCCGGGCCTAGCTTTCGGGGCTGGCCCGGCACCAGCGGCCGGCGCCCGGGAGGGGACCCCCGGAGGCTGAGGAGCGGGAGGCGTCGGCCTCCCCGGGGCCCGCCTCCCGGAGCTCCTCCTGGCGGTGCCGGAACGCGACGACACGCAATCCCGGACAGGGCCCCGGGGGGGCGGCCCTGCGGCCCTGTGGTGCCCGAAGTGTGTTCGCCGGGCGTTTTCCGGCCAATTCTCACGAGCGTTCTGCCCAAATCGGGATCGATTTGGGCAGAACGCTCGTGAGAATTGGCCGGCGTTGGGCAGCCCTGGTCAGCGCCCAGTTCCGTGTGGAGCAGGGCGCTTTCTCGCTCGGGGCATGGCGCGGCCACCCGGAAAACGAGCCGCGACGATGGGGCGAGGCCGGCGGCCCCGGCGCCGGGGAGTTTTCCCGAGCAGAGTGGATGGAGGCGCCGTGGCCGGGCGTCCGCCTCCGCTGTGGCGGGCGGCCGGGGCGCCCGTGGAGGGGGCTGGCCCTGTGGGGGAACGGAGTGATCTCTCACTCCACGGCTGGGACCAAGCCGCGAATGGTGCCGTTGTCGCCGGGACGGTCGGGGGGACTCGTGGCGCGGGACTCAGGGTTCCCCATGCGGAGGCCCCCAGGCTCAGGCCCCTGGCAACGGAAGGCTGAGCAAGCAGGCCCGGGCCCGGGCCCGGCTTTCGGGGCTGGCCCGGCCCCAGCGGCCGGCGCCAGGGAAGGGACCCCCGGAGGGTGAGGAGCGGGAGGCGTCGGCCTCCCCGGGGCCCGCCTCCCGGAGCTCCTCCTGGCGGTGCCGGAACGCGACGACACGCGATCCCGGACAGGGCCCCGGGGGGGCGGCCCTGCGGCCCTGTGGTGCCCGAAGTGTGTTCGCCGGGCGTTTTCCGGCCAATTCTCACGAGCGTTCTGCCCAAATCGGCATCGATTTTGGCAGAACGCTCGTGAGAATTGGCCGGCGTTGGGCAGCCCTGGTCAGCGCCCAGTGCCGCGTGGAGCAGGGCGCTTTCTCGCTCGGGGCATGGCGCGGCCACCCGGAAAACGAGCCGCGACGATGGGGCGCGGCCGGCACCCCGGCGCCGGGGAGTTTTCCCCGAGCAGAGTGGATAGAGGCGCCGTGGCCGGGCGTCCGACTCCGCCGTGGCGGGCGGCCGGGGCGCCCATGGAGGGGGCTGGCCTCTGTGGGGGAACAGAGTGATCTCTCACTCCACGGCTGGGACCAAGCCGCGAAAAGTGCCGTTGTCGCCGGGACGGTCGGGGGGACTCTGGGCGCAGGACTCAGGGTTCCCCATGCGGAGGCTCCCAGGCTCAGGCCCCTGGCAACGGAAGGCTGAGCAAGCAGGCCCGGGCCCGGGCCTAGCTTTCGGGGCTGGCCCGGCACCAGCGGCCGGCGCCAGGGAGGGGACCCCCGGAGGCTGAGGAGCGGGAGGCGTCGGCCTCCCCGGGGCCCGCCTCCCGGAGCTCCTCCTGGCGGTGCCGGAACGCGACGACACGCAATCCCGGACAGGGCCCCGGGGGGGCGGCCCTGCGGCCCTGTGGTGCCCGAAGTGTGTTCGCCGGGCGTTTTCCGGCCAATTCTCACGAGCGTTCTGCCCAAATCGGGATCGATTTGGGCAGAACGCTCGTGAGAATTGGCCGGCGTTGGGCAGCCCTGGTCAGCGCCCAGTTCCGTGTGGAGCAGGGCGCTTTCTCGCTCGGGGCATGGCGCGGCCACCCGGAAAACGAGCCGCGACGATGGGGCGAGGCCGGCGGCCCCGGCGCCGGGGAGTTTTCCCGAGCAGAGTGGATGGAGGCGCCGTGGCCGGGCGTCCGCCTCCGCTGTGGCGGGCGGCCGGGGCGCCCGTGGAGGGGGCTGGCCCTGTGGGGGAACGGAGTGATCTCTCACTCCACGGCTGGGACCAAGCCGCGAATGGTGCCGTTGTCGCCGGGACGGTCGGGGGGACTCGTGGCGCGGGACTCAGGGTTCCCCATGCGGAGGCCCCCAGGCTCAGGCCCCTGGCAACGGAAGGCTGAGCAAGCAGGCCCGGGCCCGGGCCCGGCTTTCGGGGCTGGCCCGGCCCCAGCGGCCGGCGCCAGGGAAGGGACCCCCGGAGGGTGATGAGCGGGAGGCGTCGGCCTCCCCGGGGCCCGCCTCCCGGAGCTCCTCCTGGCGGTGCCGGAACGCGACGACACGCGATCCCGGACAGGGCCCCGGGGGGGCGGCCCTGCGGCCCTGTGGTGCCCGAAGTGTGTTCGCCGGGCGTTTTCCGGCCAATTCTCACGAGCGTTCTGCCCAAATCGGCATCGATTTTGGCAGAACGCTCGTGAGAATTGGCCGGCGTTGGGCAGCCCTGGTCAGCGCCCAGTGCCGCGTGGAGCAGGGCGCTTTCTCGCTCGGGGCATGGCGCGGCCACCCGGAAAACGAGCCGCAACGATGGGGCGCGGCCGGCACCCCGGCGCCGGGGAGTTTTCCCCGAGCAGAGTGGATGGAGGCGCCGTGGCCGGGCGTCCGCCTCCGCCGTGGCGGGCGGCTGGGGCGCCCGTGGAGGGGGCTGGCTTCTGTGGGGGAACGGAGTGATCTCTCACTCCACGGCTGGGACCAAGCCGCGAAAGGTGCCGTTGTCGCCGGGACGGTCGGGGGGACTCGTGGCCCGGGACTCAGGGTTCCCCATGCGGAGGCTCCCAGGCTCAGGCACCTGGCAACGGAAGGCTGAGCAAGCAGGCCCGGGCCCGGGCCTAGCTTTCGGGGCTGGCCCGGCACCAGTGGCCGGCGCCAGGGAGGGGACCCCCGGAGGCTGAGGAGCGGGAGGCGTCGGCCTCCCCGGGGCCCGCCTCCCGGAGCTCCTCCTGGCGGTGCCAGAAAGCGACGACACGCGATCCCGGACAGGGCCCTGGGGGGGCGGCCCTGCGGCCCTCTGGTGCCCGAAGTGTGTTCGCCGGGCGTTTTCCCGGCCAATTCTCACGAGCGTTCTGCCCAAATCGGGATCGATTTGGGCAGAACGCTCGTGAGAATTGGCCGGCGTTGGGCAGCCCTGGTCAGCGCCCAGTGCCGCGTGGAGCAGGGCCCTTTCTCGCTCGGGGCATGGCGCGGCCACCCGGAAAACGAGCCGCGACGATGGGGGGAGGCCGTCGGCCCCGGCGCCGGGGAGTTTTCCCGAGCAGAGTGGATGGAGGCGCCGTGGCCGGGCGTCCGCCTCCTCTGTGGCGGGCGGCCGGGGCGCCTGTGGAGGGGGCTGGCCCTGTGGGGGAACGGAGTGATCTCTCACTTCACGGCTGGGACCAAGCCGCGAAAGGTGCCGTTGTCGCCGGGACGGTCGGGGGGACTCGTGGCGCGGGACTCAGGGTTCCCCATGCGGAGGCCCCCAGGCTCAGGCCCCTGGCAACGGAAGGCTGAGCAAGGAGGCCCGGGCCCGGGCCTAGTTTTCGGGGCTGGCCCGGCACCAGCGGCCGGCGCCAGGGAGGGGACCCCCGGAGGCTGAGGAGCGGGAGGCGTCGGCCTCCCCGGGGCCCGCCTCCCGGAGCTCCTCCTGGCGGTGCCGGAACGCGAAGACACGCAATCCCGGACAGGGCCCCGGGGGGGCGGCCCTGCGGCCCTGTGGTGCCCGAAGCGTGTTCGCCGGGCGTTTTCCGGCCAATTCTCACGAGCGTTCTGCCCAAATCGGCATCGATTTGGGCAGAACGCTCGTGAGAATTGGCCGGCGTTGGGCAGCCCTGGTCAGCGCCCAGTGCCGCGTGGAGCAGGGCCCTTTCTCGCTCGGGGCATGGCGAGGCCACCCGGAAAACGAGCCGCGACGATGGGGCGCGGTCGGCAGCCCCGGCGCCGGGGAGTTTCCCAGAGCAGAGTGGATGGAGGCGCCGTGGCCGGGCGTCCGCCTCCACCGTGGCGGGCGGCCGGGGCGCCCGTGGAGGGGGCTGGCCTCTGTGGGGGAACGGAGTGATCTCTCACTCCACGGCTGGGACGAAGCTGCAAAAGGTGCCGTGGTCGCCGGGACGGTCGGGGGGACTCGTGGCGCGGGACTCAGGGTTCCCCATGCGGAGGCCCCCAGGCTCAGGCCCCTGGCAACGGAAGGCTGAGCAAGCAGGCCCGGGCCCGGGCCCGGGTTTCGGGGCTGGCCCGGCCCCAGCGGCCGGCGCCAGGGAGGGGACCCCCGGAGGCTGAGGAGCGGGAGGCGTCGGCCTCCCCGGGGCCCGCCTCCCGGAGCTCCTCCTGGCGGTGCCGGAACGCGACGACACGCGATCCCGGACAGGGCCCCGGGGGGGGCGGCCCTGCGGCCCTGTAGTGCCCGAAGTGTGTTCGCCGGGCGTTTTCCGGCCAATTCTCACGAGCGTTCTGCCCAAATGGGCATCGATTTGGGCAGAACGCTCGTGAGAATTGGCCGGCGTTGGGCAGCCCTGGTCAGCGCCCAGTGCCGCGTGGAGCAGGGCGCTTTCTCGCTCGGGGCATGGCGCGGCCACCCGGAAAACGAGCCGCGACGATGGGGCGCGGCCGGCGGCCCCGGCGCCGGGGAGTTTTCCCCCGAGCAGAGTGGATGGAGGCGCCGTGGCCGGGCGTCCGCCTCCGCCGTGGCGGGCGGCCGGGGCGCCCGTGGAGGGGGCTGGCCTCTGTGGGGGAACGGAGTGATCTCTCACTCCACGGCTGGGACCAAGCCGCGAAAGGTGCCGTTGTCGCCGGGACGGTCGGGGGGACTCGTGGCGCGGGACTCAGGGTTCCCCATGCGGAGGCCCCCAGGCTCAGGCCCCTGGCAACGGAAGGCTGAGCAAGGAGGCCCGGGCCCAGGCCTAGCTTTCGGGGCTGGCCCGGCCCCAGCGGCCGGTGCCAGGGAGGGGACCCCCGGAGGCTGAGGAGCGGGAGGCGTCGGCCTCCCCGGGGCCCGCCTCCCGGAGTTCCTCCTGGCGGTGCCGGAACGCGACGACACGCGATCCCGGACAGGGCCCCGGGGGGGCGGCCCTGCGGCCCTCTGGTGCCCGAAGTGTGTTCGCCGGGCGTTTTCCGGCCAATTCTCACGAGCGTTCTGCCCAAATCGGGATCGATTTGGGCAGAACGCTCGTGAGAATTGGCCGGCGTTGGGCAGCCCTGGTCAGCGCCCAGGGCCGCGTGGAGCAGGGCGCTTTCTCGCTCGGGGCATGGCGCGGCCACCCGGAAAACGAGCCGCGACGATGGGGCGCGGCCGGCACCCCCGGCGCCGGGGAGTTTTCCCCGAGCCGAGTGGATGGAGGCGCCGTGGCCGGGCGTCCGCCTCCGCCGTGGCGGGCGGCTGGGGCGCCCGTGGAGGGGGCTGGCTTCTGTGGGGGAACGGAGTGATCTCTCACTCCACGGCTGGGACCAAGCCGCGAAAGGTGCCGTTGTCGCCGGGACGGTCGGGGGGGACTCGTGGCCCGGGACTCAGGGTTCCCCATGCGGAGGCTCCCAGGCTCAGGCACCTGGCAACGGAAGGCTGAGCAAGCAGGCCCGGGCCCGGGCCTAGCTTTCGGGGCTGGCCCGGCACCAGTGGCCGGCGCCAGGGAGGGGACCCCCGGAGGCTGAGGAGCGGGAGGCGTCGGCCTCCCCGGGGCCCGCCTCCCGGAGCTCCTCCTGGCGGTGCCAGAAAGCGACGACACGCGATCCCGGACAGGGCCCCGGGGGGGCGGCCCTGCGGCCCTGTAGTGCCCGAAGTGTGTTCGCCGGGCGTTTTCCGGCCAATTCTCACGAGCGTTCTGCCCAAATCGGGATCGATTTGGGCAGAACGCTCGTGAGAATTGGCCGGCGTTGGGCAGCCCTGGTCAGCGCCCAGTGCCGTGTGGAGCAGGGCGCTTTCTCGCTCGGGGCATGGCGCGGCCACCCGGAAAACGAGCCGCGACGATGGGGCGCGGCCGGCGGCGCCGGCGCCGGGGAGTTTTCCCGAGCAGAGTGGATGGAGGCGCCGTGGCCGGGCGTCCGCCTCCGCCGTGGCGGGCGGCCGGGGCGCCCGTGGAGGGGGCTGGCCCTGTGGGGGAACGGAGTGATCTCTCACTCCACGGCTGGGACCAAGCCGCGAAAGGTGCCGTTGTCGCCGGGACGGTCGGGGGGACTCGTGGCGCGGGACTCAGTGTTCCCCATGCGGAGGCCCCCAGGCTCAGGCCCCTGGCAACGGAAGGCTGAGCAAGGAGACCCGGGTTCAGGCCTAGCTTTCGGGGCTGGCTCGGCACCAGCGGCCGGCGCCAGGGAGGGGACCCCCGGAGGATGAGGAGCGGGAGGCGTCGGCCTCCCCGGGGCCCGCCTCCCGGAGCTCCTCCTGGCGGTGCCGGAACGCGACGAAACGCGATCCCGGACAGGGCCCTGGGGGGGCGGCCCTGCGGCCCTCTGGTGCCCGAAGTGTGTTCGCCGGGCGTTTTCCGGCCAATTCTCACGAGCGTTCTGCCCAAATCGGGATCGATTTGGGCAGAACGCTCGTTAGAATTGGCCGGCGTTGGGCAGCCCTGGTCAGCGCCCAGTGCCGCGTGGAGCAGGGCCCTTTCTCGCTCGGGGCATGGCGCGGCCACCCGGAAAACGAGCCGCGACGATGGGGGGAGGCCGTCGGCCCCGGCGCTGGGGAGTTTTCCCTAGCAGAGTGGATGGAGGCGCCGTGGCCGGGCGTCCGCCTCCTCTGTGGCGGGCGGCCGGGGCGCCTGTGGAGGGGGCTGGCCCTGTGGGGGAACGGAGTGATCTCTCACTTCACGGCTGGGACCAAGCCGCGAAAGGTGCCGTTGTCGCCGGGACGGTCGGGGGGACTCGTGGCGCGGGACTCAGGGTTCCCCATGCGGAGGCCCCCAGGCTCAGGCCCCTGGCAACGGAAGGCTGAGCAAGGAGGCCCGGGCCCGGGCCTAGTTTTCGGGGCTGGCCCGGCACCAGCGGCCGGCGCCAGGGAGGGGACCCCCGGAGGCTGAGGAGCGGGAGGCGTCGGCCTCCCCGGGGCCCGCCTCCCGGAGCTCCTCCTGGCGGTGCCGGAACGCGAAGACACGCAATCCCGGACAGGGCCCCGGGGGGGCGGCCCTGCGGCCCTGTGGTGCCCGAAGCGTGTTCGCCGGGCGTTTTCCGGCCAATTCTCACGAGCGTTCTGCCCAAATCGGCATCGATTTGGGCAGAACGCTCGTGAGAATTGGCCGGCGTTGGGCAGCCCTGGTCAGCGCCCAGTGCCGCGTGGAGCAGGGCCCTTTCTCGCTCGGGGCATGGCGAGGCCACCCGGAAAACGAGCCGCGACGATGGGGCGCGGTCGGCAGCCCCGGCGCCGGGGAGTTTCCCAGAGCAGAGTGGATGGAGGCGCCGTGGCCGGGCGTCCGCCTCCGCCGTGGCGGGCGGCCGGGGCGCCCGTGGAGGGGGCTGGCCTCTGTGGGGGAACGGAGTGATCTCTCACTCCACGGCTGGGACGAAGCTGCAAAAGGTGCCGTTGTCGCCGGGACGGTCGGGGGGACTCGTGGCGCGGGACTCAGGGTTCCCCATGCGGAGGCCCCCAGGCTCAGGCCCCTGGCAACGGAAGGCTGAGCAAGCAGGCCCGGGCCCGGGCCCGGGTTTCGGGGCTGGCCCGGCCCCAGCGGCCGGCGCCAGGGAGGGGACCCCCGGAGGCTGAGGAGCGGGAGGCGTCGGCCTCCCCGGGGCCCGCCTCCCGGAGCTCCTCCTGGCGGTGCCGGAACGCGACGACACGCGATCCCGGACAGGGCCCCGGGGGGGGCGGCCCTGCGGCCCTGTAGTGCCCGAAGTGTGTTCGCCGGGCGTTTTCCGGCCAATTCTCACGAGCGTTCTGCCCAAATGGGCATCGATTTGGGCAGAACGCTCATGAGAATTGGCCGGCGTTGGGCAGCCCTGGTCAGCGCCCAGTGCCGCGTGGAGCAGGGCGCTTTCTCGCTCGGGGCATGGCGCGGCCACCCGGAAAACGAGCCGCGACGATGGGGCGCGGCCGGCGGCCCCGGCGCCGGGGAGTTTTCCCCGAGCAGAGTGGATGGAGGCGCCGTGGCCGGGCGTCCGCCTCCGCCGTGGCGGGCGGCCGGGGCGCCCGTGGAGGGGGCTGGCCTCTGTGGGGGAACGGAGTGATCTCTCACTCCACGGCTGGGACCAAGCCGCGAAAGGTGCCGTTGTCGCCGGGACGGTCGGGGGGACTCATGGCGCGGGACTCAGGGTTCCCCATGCGGAGGCCCCCAGGCTCAGGCCCCTGGCAACGGAAGGCTGAGCAAGGAGGCCCGGGCCCAGGCCTAGCTTTCGGGGCTGGCCCGGCCCCAGCGGCCGGCGCCAGGGAGGGGACCCCCGGAGGCTGAGGAGCGGGAGGCGTCGGCCTCCCCGGGGCCCGCCTCCCGGAGCTCCTCCTGGCGGTGCCGGAACGCGACGACACGCGATCCCGGACAGGGCCCCGGGGGGGCGGCCCTGCGGCCCTCTGGTGCCCGAAGTGTGTTCGCCGGGCGTTTTCCGGCCAATTCTCACGAGCGTTCTGCCCAAATCGGGATCGATTTGGGCAGAACGCTCGTGAGAATTGGCCGGCGTTGGGCAGCCCTGGTCAGCGCCCAGTGCCGCGTGGAGCAGGGCGCTTTCTCGCTCGGGGCATGGCGCGGCCACCCGGAAAACGAGCCGCGACGATGGGGCGCGGCCGGCACCCCGGCGCCGGGGAGTTTTCCCCGAGCAGAGTGGATGGAGGCGCCGTGGCCGGGCGTCCGCCTCCGCCGTGGCGGGCGGCTGGGGCGCCCGTGGAGGGGGCTGGCTTCTGTGGGGGAACGGAGTGATCTCTCACTCCACGGCTGGGACCAAGCCGCGAAAGGTGCCGTTGTCGCCGGGACGGTCGGGGGGACTCGTGGCCCGGGACTCAGGGTTCCCCATGCGGAGGCTCCCAGGCTCAGGCACCTGGCAACGGAAGGCTGAGCAAGCAGGCACGGGCCCAGGCCTAGATTTCGGGGCTGGCCCGGCCCCAGAGGCCGGCGCCAGGGAGGGGACACCCGGAGGCTGAGGAGCGGGAGGCGTCGGCCTCCCCGGGGCCCGCCTCCCGGAGCTCCTCCTGGCGGTGCCGGAACGCGACGACACGCGATCCCGGACAGGGCCCCGGGGGGGCGGCCCTGCGGCCCTGTGGTGCCCGAAGTGTGTTCGCCGGGCGTTTTCCCGGCCAATTCTCACGAGCGTTCTGCCCAAATCGGGATCGATTTGGGCAGAACGCTCGTGAGAATTGGCCGGCGTTGGGCAGCCCTGGTCAGCGCCCAGTGCCGCGTGGAGCAGGGCGCTTTCTCGCTCGGGGCATGGCGCGGCCACCCGGAAAAAGAGCCGCGACGATGGGGCGCGGCCGGCGGCCCCGGCGCCGGGGAGTTTTCCCCGAGCAGAGTGGATGGAGGCGCCGTGGCCGGGCGTCCGCCTCCGCCGTGGCAGGCGGCCGGGGCGCCCGTGGAGGGGGCTGGACTCTGTGGGGGAACGGAGTGATCTCTCAATCCATGGCTGGGACCAAACCGCAATAGGTGCCGTTGTCGCCGGGACGGTCGGGGGGACTCGTGGTGCGGGACTCAGGGTTCCCCATGCGGAGGTCCCCAGGCTCAGGCCCCTGGCAACGGAAGGCTGAGCAAGCAGGCCCGGGCCCGGGCCTAGCTTTCGGGGCTGGCCCGGCACCAGTGGCCGGCGCCAGGGAGGGGACCCCCGGAGGCTGAGGAGCGGGAGGCGTCGGCCTCCCCGGGGCCCACCTCCCGGAGCTCCTCCTGGCGGTGCCGGAACGCGACGACACGCGATCCCGGACAGGGCCCCGGGGGGGCGGCCCTGCGGCCCTGTGGTGCCCGAAGTGTGTTCGCCGGGCGTTTTCCGGCCAATTCTCACGAGCGTTCTGCCCAAATCGGCATCGATTTGGGCAGAACGCTCGTGAGAATTGGCCGGCGTTGGGCAGCCCTGGTCAGCGCCCAGTGCCGCGTGGAGCAGGGCCCTTTCTCGCTCGGGGCATGGCGAGGCCACCCGGAAAACGAGCCGCGACGATGGGGCGCGGTCGGCAGCCCCGGCGCCGCGGAGTTTCCCAGAGCAGAGTGGATGGAGGCGCCGTGGCCGGGCGTCCGCCTCCGCCGTGGCGGGCGGCCGGGGCGCCCGTGGAGGGGGCTGGCCTCTGTGGGGGAACGGAGTGATCTCTCACTCCACGGCTGGGACGAAGCTGCAAAAGGTGCCGTTGTCGCCGGGACGGCCGGGGGGACTCGTGGCGCGGGACTCAGGGTTCCCCATGCGGAGGCCCCCAGGCTCAGGCCCCTGGCAACGGAAGGCTGAGCAAGCAGGCCCGGGCCCGTGCCCGGGTTTCGGGGCTGGCCCGGCCCCAGCGGCCGGCGCCAGGGAGGGGACCCCCGGAGGCTGAGGAGCGGGAGGCGTCGGCCTCCCCGGGGCCCGCCTCCCGGAGCTCCTCCTGGCGGTGCCGGAACGCGACGACACGCGATCCCGGACAGGGCCCCGGGGGGGCGGCCCTGCGGCCCTGTAGTGCCCGAAGTGTGTTCGCCGGGCGTTTTCCGGCCAATTCTCACGAGCGTTCTGCCCAAATGGGCATCGATTTGGGCAGAACGGTCGTGAGAATTGGCCGGCGTTGGGCAGCCCTGGTCAGCGCCCAGTGCCGCGTGGAGCAGGGCCCTTTCTCGCTCGGGGCATGGCGAGGCCACCCGGAAAACGAGCCGCGACGATGGGGCGCGGTCGGCAGCCCCGGCGCCGGGGAGTTTCCCAGAGCAGAGTGGATGGAGGCGCCGTGGCCGGGCGTCCGCCTCCGCCGTGGCGGGCGGCCGGGGCGCCCGTGGAGGGGGCTGGCCTCTGTGGGGGAACGGAGTGATCTCTCACTCCACGGCTGGGACGAAGCTGCAAAAGGTGCCGTTGTCGCCGGGACGGCCGGGGGGACTCGTGGCGCGGGACTCAGGGTTCCCCATGCGGAGGCCCCCAGGCTCAGGCCCCTGGCAACGGAAGGCTGAGCAAGCAGGCCCGGGCCCGTGCCCGGGTTTCGGGGCTGGCCCGGCCCCAGCGGCCGGCGCCAGGGAGGGGACCCCCGGAGGCTGAGGAGCGGGAGGCGTCGGCCTCCCCGGGGCCCGCCTCCCGGAGCTCCTCCTGGCGGTGCCGGAACGCGACGACACGCGATCCCGGACAGGGCCCCGGGGGGGCGGCCCTGCGGCCCTGTAGTGCCCGAAGTGTGTTCGCCGGGCGTTTTCCGGCCAATTCTCACGAGCGTTCTGCCCAAATGGGCATCGATTTGGGCAGAACGGTCGTGAGAATTGGCCGGCGTTGGGCAGCCCTGGTCAGCGCCCAGTGCCGCGTGGAGCAGGGCGCTTTCTCGCTCGGGGCATGTCGCGGCCACCCGGAAAACGAGCCGCGACGATGGGGCGCGGCCGGCGGCCCCGGCGCCGGGGAGTTTTCCCCGAGCAGAGTGGATGGAGGCGCCGTGGCCGGGCGTCCGCCTCCGCCGTGGCGGGCGGCCGGGGCGCCCGTGGAGGGGGCTGGCCTCTGTGGGGGAACGGAGTTATCTCTCACTCCACGGCTGGGACCAAGCCGCGAAAGGTGCCGTTGTCGCCGGGACGGTCGGGGGGACTCATGGCGCGGGACTCAGGGTTCCCCATGCGGAGGCCCCCAGGCTCAGGCCCCTGGCAACGGAAGGCTGAGCAAGGAGGCCCTGGCCCAGGCCTAGCTTTCGGGGCTGGCCCGGCCCCAGCGGCCGGCGCCAGGGAGGGGACCCCCGGAGGCTGAGGAGCGGGAGGCGTCGGCCTCCCCGGGGCCCGCCTCCCGGAGCTCCTCCTGGCGGTGCCGGAACGCGACGACACGCGATCCCGGACAGGGCCCCGGGGGGGGCGGCCCTGCGGCCCTGTGGTGCCCGAAGCGTGTTCGCCGGGCGTTTTCCGGCCAATTCTCACGAGCGTTCTGCCCAAATCGGCATCGATTTGGGCAGGACGCTCGTGAGAATTGGCCGGCGTTGGGCAGCCCTGGTCAGCGCCCAGTACCGCGTGGAGCAGGGCCCTTTCTCGCTCGGGGCATGGCGCGGCCACCCGGAAAACGAGCCGCGACGATGGGGCGCGGTCGGCAGCCCCGGCGCCGGGGAGTTTCCCCGAGCAGAGTGGATGGAGGCGCCGTGGCCGGGCGTCCGCCTCCGCCGTGGCGGGCGGCCGGGGCGCCCGTGGAGGGGGCTGGCCTCTGTGGGGGAATGGAGTGATCTCTCACTCCACGGCTGGGACCAAGCCGCGAAAGGTGCCGTTGTCGCCGGGACGGTCGGGGGGACTCGTGGCGCGGGACACAGGGTTCCCCATGCGGAGGCCCCCAGGTTCAGGCCCCTGGCAACGGAAGGCTGAGCAAGGAGGCCCGGGCCCGGGCCTAGCTTTCGGGGCTGGCCCGGCCCCAGCGGCTGGCGCCAGGGAGGGGACCCCCGGAGGCTGAGGTGCGGGAGGCGTCGGCCTCCCCGGGGCCCGCCTCCCGGAGCTCGTCCTGGCGGTGCCGGAACGCGACGACACGCGATCCCGGACAGGGCCCCGGGGGGGCGGACCTGCGGCCCTCTGGTGCCCGAAGTGTGTTCGCCGGGCGTTTTCCGGCCAATTCTCACGAGCGTTTTGCCCAAATCGGGATCGATTTTGGCAGAACGCTCGTGAGTATTGGCCGGCGTTGGGCAGCCCTGGTCAGCGCCCAGCGCCGCGTGGAGCAGGGCCCTTTCTCGCTCGGGGCATGGCGCGGCCACCCAGAAAACGAGCCGCGACGATGGGGCGCGGCCGGCGGCCCCGGCGCCGGGGAGTTTTCCCCGAGCAGAGTGGATGGAGGCGCCGTGGCCGGGCGTCCGCCTCCGCCGTGGCGGGCGGCCGGGACGCCCGTGGAGGGGGCTGGCCTCTGTGGGGGAACGGAGTGATCTCTCACTAAACGGCTGGGACGAAGCCGCGAAAGGTGCCGTTGTCGCCGGGACGGTCGGGGGGACACGTGGCGCGGGACTCAGGGTTCCCCATGCGGAGTCCCCCAGGCTCAGGCCCCTGGCAACGGAAGGCTGAGCAAGCAGGCCCGTCCCCGGGCCCGGGTTTCGGGGCTGGCCCGGCACCAGCGGCCGGCGCCAGGGAGGGGACCCCCGGAGGCTGAGGAGCGGGAGGCGTCGGCCTCCCCGGGGCCCGCCTCCCGGAGCTCCTCCTGGTGGTGCCGGAAAGCGACGACACGCGATCCCGGACAGGGCCCCGGGGGGGCGGCCCTTCGGCCCTGTGGTGCCCGAAGTGTGTTCGCCGCGCGTTTTCCGGCCAATTCTCACGAGCGTTCTGCCCAAATCGGGATCGATTTGGGCAGAACGCTCGTGAGAATTGGCCGGCGTTGGGCAGCCCTGGTCAGCGCCCAGTGCCGCGTGGAGCAGGGCGCTTTCTCGCTCGGGGCATGGCGCGGCCACCCGGAAAACGAGCCGCGACGATGGGGCGCGGCCGGCGACCCCGGCGCCGGGGAGTTTTCCCCGAGCAGAGTGGATGGAGGCGCCGTGGCCGGGCGTCCGCCTCCGCCGTGGCGGGCGGCCGGGGCGCCCGTGGAGGGGGCTGGCCTCTGTGGGGGAACGGAGTGATCTCTCACTCCACGGCTGGGACCAAGCCGCGAAAGGTGCCATTGTCGCCGGGACGGTCGGGGGGACTCGTGGCGCGGGACTCAGGGTTCCCCATGCGGAGGCTCCCAGGTTCAGGCCCCTGGCAACGGAAGGCTGAGCAAGCAGGCACGGGCCCAGGCCTAGCTTTCGGGGCTGGCCCGGCCCCATCGGCCGGCGCCAGGGAGGGGACCCCCGGAGGCTGAGGAGCGGGAGGCGTCGGCCTCCCCAGGGCCCGCCTCCCGGAGCTCCTCCTGGCGGTGCCGGAACGCGACGACACGCGATCCCGGACAGGGCCCCGGGGGGGGCGGCCCTGCGGCCCTCTGGTGCCCGAAGTGTGTTCGCCGGGCGTTTTCCGGCCAATTCTCACGAGCGTTCTGCCCAAATCGGCATCGATTTGGGCAGAACGCTCGTGAGAATTGGCCGGCGTTGGGCAGCCCTGGTCAGCGCCCAGGGCCGCGTGGAGCAGGGCCCTTTCTCGCTCGGGGCATGGCGCGGCCACCCGGGAAAACGAGCCGCGACGATGGGGCGCGGCCGGAGGCCCCGGCGCCGGGGAGTTTTCCCCGAGCAGAGTGGATGGAGGCTCCGTGGCCGGGCGTCCGACTCCGCCGTGGCGGGCGGCCGGGGCGCCCATGGAGGGGGCTGGCCTCTGTGGGGGAACGGAGTGATCTCTCACTCCACGGCTGGGACCAAGCCGCGAAAAGTGCCGTTGTCGCCGGGACGGTCGGGGGGACTCTGGGCGCAGGACTCAGGGTTCCCCATGCGGAGGCTCCCAGGCTCAGGCCCCTGGCAACGGAAGGCTGAGCAAGCAGGCCCGGGCCCGGGCCTAGCTTTCGGGGCTGGCCCGGCACCAGCGGCCGGCGCCAGGGAGGGGACCCCCGGAGGCTGAGGAGCGGGAGGCGTCGGCCTCCCCGGGGCCCGCCTCCCGGAGCTCCTCCTGGCGGTGCCGGAACGCGACGACACGCGATCCCGGACAGGGCCCCGGGGGGGCGGCCCTGCGGCCCTGTGGTGCCCGAAGTGTGTTCGCCGGGCGTTTTCCGGCCAATTCTCACGAGCGTTCTGCCCAAATGGGCATCGATTTGGGCAGAACGGTCGTGAGAATTGGCCGGCGTTGGGCAGCCCTGGTCAGCGCCCAGTGCCGCGTGGAGCAGGGCGCTTTCTCGCTCGGGGCATGTCGCGGCCACCCGGAAAACGAGCCGCGACGATGGGGCGCGGCCGGCGGCCCCGGCGCCGGGGAGTTTTCCCCGAGCAGAGTGGATGGAGGCGCCGTGGCCGGGCGTCCGCCTCCGCCGTGGCGGGCGGCCGGGGCGCCCGTGGAGGGGGCTGGCCTCTGTGGGGGAACGGAGTTATCTCTCACTCCACGGCTGGGACCAAGCCGCGAAAGGTGCCGTTGTCGCCGGGACGGTCGGGGGGACTCGTGGCGCGGGACTCAGGGTTCCCCATGCGGAGGCCCCCAGGCTCAGGCCCCTGGCAACGGAAGGCTGAGCAAGGAGGCCCGGGCCCAGGCCTAGCTTTCGGGGCTGGCCCGGCCCCAGCGGCCGGCGCCAGGGAGGGGACCCCCGGAGGCTGAGGAGCGGGAGGCGTCGGCCTCCCCGGGGCCCGCCTCCCGGAGCTCCTCCTGGCGGTGCCGGAACGCGACGACACGCGATCCCGGACAGGGCCCCGGGGGGGGCGGCCCTGCGGCCCTGTGGTGCCCGAAGCGTGTTCGCCGGGCGTTTTCCGGCCAATTCTCACGAGCGTTCTGCCCAAATCGGCATCGATTTGGGCAGAACGCTCGTGAGAATTGGCCGGCGTTGGGCAGCCCTGGTCAGCGCCCAGTACCGCGTGGAGCAGGGCCCTTTCTCGCTCGGGGCATGGCGCGGCCACCCGGAAAACGAGCCGCGACGATGGGGCGCGGTCGGCAGCCCCGGCGCCGGGGAGTTTCCCCGAGCAGAGTGGATGGAGGCGCCGTGGCCGGGCGTCCGCCTCCGCCGTGGCGGGCGGCCGGGGCGCCCGTGGAGGGGGCTGGCCTCTGTGGGGGAACGGAGTGATCTCTCACTCCACGGCTGGGACCAAGCCGCGAAAGGTGCCGTTGTCGCCGGGACGGTCGGGGGGACTCGTGGCGCGGGACTCAGGGTTCCCCATGCGGAGGCCCCCAGGCTCAGGCCCCTGGCAACGGAAGGCTGAGCAAGCAGGCCCGGGCCCGGGCCCGGATTTCGGGGCTGGCCCGGCCCCAGCGGCCGGCGCCAGGGAGGGGACCCCCGGAGGCTGAGGAGCGGGAGGCGTCGGCCTCCCCGGGGCCCGCCTCCCGGAGCTCCTCCTGGCGGTGCCGGAAAGCGACGACACGCGATCCCGGACAGGGCCCCGGGGGGGCGGCCCTGCGGCCCTGTGGTGCCCGAAGTGTGTTCGCCGCGCGTTTTCCGGCCAATTCTCACGAGCGTTCTGCCCAAATCGGGATCGATTTGGGCAGAACGCTCGTGAGAATTGGCCGGCGTTGGGCAGCCCTGGTCAGCGCCCAGTGCCGCGTGGAGCAGGGCGCTTTCTCGCTCGGGGCATGGCGCGGCCACCCGGAATACGAGCCGCGACGATGGGGCGCGGCCGGCGGCCCCGGCGCCGGGGAGTTTTCCCCGAGCAGAGTGGATTGAGGCGCCGTGGCCGGGCGTCCGCCTCCGCCGTGGCGGGCGGCTGGGGCGCCCGTGGAGGGGGCTGGCCTCTGTGGGGGAACGGAGTGATCTCTCACTCCACGGCTGGGACCAAGCCGCGAAAGGTGCCGTTGTCGCCGGGACGGTCGGGGGGACTCGTGGCCCGGGACTCAGGGTTCCCCATGCGGAGGCTCCCAGGCTCAGGCACCTGGCAACGGAAGGCTGAGCAAGCAGGCACGGGCCCAGGCCTAGATTTCGGGGCTGGCCCGGCCCCAGAGGCCGGCGCCAGGGAGGGGACACCCGGAGGCTGAGGAGCGGGAGGCGTCGGCCTCCCCGGGGCCCGCCTCCCGGAGCTCCTCCTGGCGGTGCCGGAACGCGACGACACGCGATCCCGGACAGGGCCCCGGGGGGGCGGCCCTGCGGCCCTGTGGTGCCCGAAGTGTGTTCGCCGGGCGTTTTCCGGCCAATTCTCACGAGCGTTCTGCCCAAATCGGGATCGATTTGGGCAGAACGCTCGTGAGAATTGGCCGGCGTTGGTCAGCCCTGGTCAGCGCCCAGTGCCGCGTGGAGCAGGGCGCTTTCTCGCTCGGGGCATGGCGCGGCCACCCGGAAAACGAGCCGCGACGATGGGGCGCGGCCGGCGGCCCCGGCGCCGGGGAGTTTTCCCCGAGCAGAGTGGATGGAGGCGCCGTGGCCGGGCGTCCGCCTCCGCCGTGGCGGGCGGCCGGGGCGCCCGTGGAGGGGGCTGGACTCTGTGGGGGAACGGAGTGATCTCTCAATCCATGGCTGGGACCAAACCGCAAAAGGTGCCGTTGTCGCCGGGACGGTCGGGGGGACTCGTGGTGCGGGACTCAGGGTTCCCCATGCGGAGGTCCCCAGGCTCAGGCCCCTGGCAACGGAAGGCTGAGCAAGCAGGCCCGGGCCCGGGCCAAGCTTTCGGGGCTGGCCCGGCACCAGTGGCCGGCGCCAGGAAGGGGACCCCCGGAGGCTGAGGAGCGGGAGGCGTCGGCCTCCCCGGGGCCCACCTCCCGGAGCTCCTCCTGGCGGTGCCGGAACGCGACGACACACGATCCCGGACAGGGCCCCGGGGGGGCGGCCCTGCGGCCCTGTGGTGCCCGAAGTGTGTTCGCCGGGCTTTTTCCGGCCAATTCTCATGAGCGTTCTGTCCAAATCGGCATCGATTTGGGCAGAACGCTCGTGAGAATTGGCCGGCGTTGGGCAGCCCTGGTCAGCGCCCAGTTCCGCGTGAGCAGGGCCCTTTCTCGCTCGAGGCATGTCGCGGCCACCCGGAAAACGAGCCGCGACAATGGGGCGCGGTCGGCGGCCCCGGCGCCGGGGAGTTTCCCCGAGCAGAGTGGATGGAGGCGCCGTGGCCGGGCGCCAGCCTCCGCCGTGGCGGGCGGCCGGGGCGCCCGTGGAGGGGGCTGGCCTCTGTTGGGGAACGGAGTGATCTCTCACTCCACGTCTGGGACGAAGCCGCGAAAGGTGCCATTGTCGCCGGGACGGTCGGGGGGACTCGTGGCGCGGGACTCAGGGTTCCCCATGCGGAGGCCCCCAGGCTCAGGCCCCTGGCAACAGAAGGCTGAGCAAGCAGGCCCGGGCCCGGGCCCGGGTTTAGGGGCTGGCCCGGCCCCAGCGGCCGGCGCCAGGGAGGGGACCCCCGGAGGCTGAGGAGCGGGAGGCGTCGGCCTCCCCGGGGCCCGCCTCCCGGAGCTCCTCCTGGCGGTGCCGGAACGCGATGACACGCGATCCCGGACAGGGCCCCGGGGGGGCGGCCCTGCGGCCCTCTGGGGCCCGAAGTGTGTTCGCCGGGCGTTTTCCGGCCAATTCTCACGAGCGTTCTGCCCAAATCGGGATCGATTTGGGCAGAACGCTCGTGAGAATTGGCCGGCGTTGGGCAGCCCTGGTCAGCGCCTAGTGCCGCGTGGAGCAGGGCGCTTTCTCGCTCGGGGCATGGCGCGGCCACCCGGAAAACGAGCCGCGAAGATGGGGCGCGGCCGGCGGCCCCGGCGCCGGGGAGTTTTCCCCGAGCAGAGTGGATGGAGGCGCCGTGGCCGGGCGTCCGCCTCCGCCGTGGCGGGCGGCCGGGGCGCCCGTGGAGGGGGCTGGCCTCTGTGGGGGAACGGAGTGATCTCTCACTCCACGGCTGGGACCAAGCCGCGAAAGGTGCCGTTGTCGCCGGGACGGTCGGGGGGACTCGTGGCGCGGGACTCAGGGTTCCCCATGCGGAGGCCCCCAGGCTCAGGCCCCTGGCAACGGAAGGCTGAGCAAGCAGGCCCGGGCCTGGGCCCGGGTTTCGGGGCTGGCCCGGCCCCAGCGGCCGGCGCCAGGGAGGGGAACCCCGGAGGCTGAGGAGCGGGAGGCGTCGGCCTCCCCGGGGCCTGCCTCCCGGAGCTCCTCCTGGCGGTGCCGGAACGCGACGACACGCGATCCCGGACAGGGCCCCGGGGGGCGGACCTGCGGCCCTGTAGTGCCCGAAGTGTGTTCGCCGGGCGTTTTCCGGCCAATTCTCACGAGCGTTCTGCCCAAATTGGGATCGATTTGGGCAGAACGCTCGTGAGAATTGGCCGGCGTTGGGCAGCCCTGGTCAGCGCCCAGTGCCGTGTGAAGCAGGGCGCTTTCTCGCTCGGGGCATGGCGCGGCCACCCGGAAAACGAGCCGCGACGATGGGGGGAGGCCGTCGGCCCCGGCGCCGGGGAGTTTTGCCGAGCAGAGTGGATGGAGGCGCCGTGGCCGGGCGTCCGCCTCCGCTGTGGCGGGCGGCCGGGGCGCCTGTGGAGGGGGCTGGCCCTGTGGGGGAACGGAGTGATCTCTCACTTCACGGCTGGGACCAAGCCGCGAAAGGTGCCGTTGTCGCCGGGACGGTCGGGGGGACTCGTGGCGCGGGACTCAGAATTCCCCATGCGGAGGCCCCCAGGCTCAGGCCCCTGGCAACGGAAGGCTGAGCAAGGAGGCCCGGGCCCGGGCCTAGTTTTCGGGGCTGGCCCGGCACCAGCGGCCGGCGCCAGGGAGGGGACCCCCGGAGGCTGAGGAGCGGGAGGCGTCGGCCTCCCCGGGGCCCGCCTCCCGGAGCTCCTCCTGGCGGTGCCGGAACGCGACGACACGCGATCCCGGACAGGGCCCCGGGGGGGGCGGCCCTGCGGCCCTGTGGTGCCCGAAGCGTGTTCGCCGGGCGTTTTCCGGCCAATTCTCACGAGCGTTCTGCCCAAATCGGCATCGATTTGGGCAGAACGCTCGTGAGAATTGGCCGGCGTTGGGCAGCCCTGGTCAGCGCCCAGTGCCGCGTGGAGCAGGGCGCTTTCTCGCTCGGGGCATGGCGCGGCCACCCGGAAAACGAGCCGCGACGATGGGGCACGGCCGGCGGCCCCGGCGCCGGGGAGTTTTCCCAGAGCAGAGTGGATGGAGGCGCCGTGGCCGGGCGTCCGCCTCCGCCGTGGCGGGCGGCCGGGGCGCCCGTGGAGGGGGCTGGCCTCTGTGGGGGAACGGAGTGATCTCTCACTCCACGGCTGGGACGAAGCTGCGAAAGGTGCCGTTGTCGCCGGGACGGTCGGGGGGACTCGTGGCGCGGGACTCAGGGTTCCCCATGCGGAGGCCCCCAGGCTCAGGCCCCTGGCAACGGAAGGCTGAGCAAGCAGGCCCGGGCCCGGGCCCGGGTTTCGGGGCTGGCCCGGCCCCAGCGGCCGGCGCCAGGGAGGGGACCCCCGGAGGCTGAGGAGCGGGAGGCGTCGGCCTCCCCGGGGCCCGCCTCCCGGAGCTCCTCCTGGCGGTGCCGGAAAGCGACGACACGCGATCCCGGACAGGGCCCCGGGGGGGCGGCCCTGCGGCCCTGTGGTGCCCGAACTGTGTTCGCCGGGCGTTTTCCGGCCAATTCTCACGAGCGTTCTGCCCAAATCGGCATCGATTTGGGCAGAACGCTCGTGAGAATTGGCCGGCGTTGGGCAGCCCTGGTCAGCGCCCAGTGCCGCGTGGAGCAGGGCGCTTTCTCGCTCGGGGCATGGCGCGGCCACCCGGAAAACGAGCCGCGACGATGGGGCGCGGCCGGCGGCCCCGGCGCCGGGGAGTTTTCCCCGAGCAGAGTGGATGGAGGCACCGTGGCCGGGCGTCCGCCTCCGCCGTGGCGGGCGGCCGGGGCGCCCGTGGAGGGGGCTGGACTCTGTGGGGGAACGGAGTGATCTCTCAATCCATGGCTGGGACCAAACCGCAAAAGGTGCCGTTGTCGCCGGGACGGTCGGGGGGACTCGTGGTGCGGGACTCAGGGTTCCCCATGCGGAGGCCCCCAGGCTCAGGCCCCTGGCAACGGAAGGCTGAGCAAGGAGGCCCGGGCCCCGGCCTAGCTTTCGGGGCTGGCCCGGCCCCAGCGGCCGGCGCCAGGGAGGGGACCCCCGGAGGCTGAGGAGCGGGAGGCGTCGGCCTCCCCGGGGCCCGCCTCCCGGAGCTCCTCCTGGCGGTGCCGGAACGCGACGACACGCGATCACGGGCAGGGCCCCGGGGGGGCGGCCCTGCGGCCCTCTGGTGCCCGAAGTGTGTTCGCCGGGCGTTTTCCGGCCAATTCTCACGAGCGTTCTGCCCAAATCGGGATCGATTTTGGCAGAACGCTCGTGAGAATTGGCCGGCGTTGGGCAGCCCTGGTCAGCGCCCAGTGCCGCGTGGAGCAGGGCCCTTTCTCGCTCGGGGCATGGCGCGGCCACCCAGAAAACGAGCCGCGACGATGGGGCGCGGCCGGCGGCCCCGGCGCCGGGGAATTTTCCCAGAGCAGAGTGGATGGAGGCGCCGTGGCCGGGCGTCCGCCTCCGCCGTGGCGGGCGGCCGGGGCGCCCGTGGAGGGGGCTGGCCTCTGTGGGGGAACGGAGTGATCTCTCACTCCACGGCTGGGACGAAGCTGCGAAAGGTGCCGTTGTCGCCGGGACGGTCGGGGGGACTCGTGGCGCGGGACTCAGGGTTCCCCATGCGGAGGCCCCCAGGCTCAGGCCCCTGGCAACGGAAGGCTGAGCAAGCAGGCCCGGGCCCGGGCCCGGGTTTCGGGGCTGGCCCGGCCCCAGCGGCCGGCGCCAGGGAGGGGACCCCCGGAGGCTGAGGAGCGGGAGGCGTCGGCCTCCCCGGGGCCCGCCTCCCGGAGCTCCTCCTGGCGGTGCCGGAAAGCGACTACACGCGATCCCGGACAGGGCCCCGGGGGGGCGGCCCTGCGGCCCTGTGGTGCCCGAACTGTGTTCGCCGGGCGTTTTCCGGCCAATTCTCACGAGCGTTCTGCCCAAATCGGCATCGATTTGGGCAGAACGCTCGTGAGAATTGGCCGGCGTTGGGCAGCCCAGGTCAGCGCCGCGTTCCGCGTGAGCAGGGCCCTTTCTCGCTCGAGGCATGTCGCGGCCACCCGCAAAACGAGCCGCGAAAATGGGGCGCGGTCGGCGGCCCCGGCGCCGGGGAGTTTCCCCGAGCAGAGTGGATGGAGGCGCCGTGGCCGTGCGTCCGCCTCCGCCGTGGCAGGCGGCCGGGGCGCCCGTGGAGGGGGCTGGCCTCTGTGGGGGAACGGAGTGATCTCTCACTCCACGGCTGGGACGAAGCCGCGAAAGGTGCCGTTGTCGCCGGGACGGTCGGGGGGACTCGTGGTGCGGGACTCAGGGTTCCCCATGCGGAGGCCCCCAGGCTCAGGCCCCTGGCAACGGAAGGCTGAGCAAGCAGGCCCGGCCCCGGGCCCGGGTTTCGGGGCTGGCCCGGCCCCAGCGGCCGGCGCCAGGGAGGGGACCCCCGGAGGCTGAGGTGCGGGAGGCGTCGGCCTCCCCG
Source organism: Meles meles (assembly GCF_922984935.1). Classification (NCBI taxonomy): domain Eukaryota; kingdom Metazoa; phylum Chordata; class Mammalia; order Carnivora; family Mustelidae; genus Meles; species Meles meles. Next base: position 461,254 of record NW_025721152.1, read on the forward strand.
GGGCCCGCCTCCCGGAGCTCCTCCTGGCGGTGCCGGAACGCGACGACACGCGATCCCGGACAGGGCCCCGGGGGGGCGGCCCTGCAGCCCTCTGGGGCCCGAAGTGTGTTCGCCGGGCGTTTTCCGGCCAATTCTCACGAGCGTTCTGCCCAAATCGGCATCGATTTGGGCAGAACGCTCGTGAGAATTGGCCGGCGTTGGGCAGCCCTGGTCAGCGCCCAGTTCCGCGTGAGCAGGGCCCTTTCTCTCTCGAGGCATGTCGCGGCCACCCGGAAAACGAGCCGCGACAATGGGGCGCGGTCGGCGGCCCCGGCGCCGGGGAGTTTCCCCGAGCAGAGTGGATGGAGGCGCCGTGGCCGTGCGTCCGCCTCCGCCGTGGCGGGCGGCTATGGCGCCCGTGGAGGGGGCTGGCCTCTGTGGGGGAACGGAGTGATCTCTCACTCCACGGCTGGGACCAAGCCGCGAAAGGTGCCGTTGTCGCCGGGACGGTCGGGGGGACTCGTGGCGCGGGACTCAGGGTTCCCCATGCGGAGGCCCCCAGGCTCAGGCCCCTGGCAACGGAAGGCTGAGCAAGGAGGCCCGGGCCCAGGCCTAGCTTTCGGGGCTGGCCCGGCCCCAGCGGCCGGCGCCAGGGAGGGGACCCCCGGAGGCTGAGGAGCGGGAGGCGTCGGCCTCCCCGGGGCCCGCCTCCCGGAGCTCCTCCTGGCGGTGCCGGAACGCGACGACACGCGATCCCGGACAGGGCCCCGGGGGGGCGGCCCTGCGGCCCTCTGGTGCCCGAAGTGTGTTCGCCGGGCGTTTTCCGGCCAATTCTCACGAGCGTTCTGCCCAAATCGGGATCGATTTTGGCAGAACGCTCGTGAGAATTGGCCGGCGTTGGGCAGCCCTGGTCAGCGCCCAGTGCCGCGTGGAGCAGGGCCCTTTCTCGCTCGGGGCATGGCGCGGCCACCCAGAAAACGAGCCGCGACGATGGGGCGCGGCCGGCGGCCCCGGCGCCGGGGAGTTTTCCCAGAGCAGAGTGGATGGAGGCGCCGTGGCCGGGCGTCCGCCTCCGCCGTGGCGGGCGGCCGGGGCGCCCGTGGAGGGGGCTGGCCTCTGTGGGGGAACGGAGTGATCTCTCACTCCACGGCTGGGACGAAGCTGCGAAAGGTGCCGTTGTCGCCGGGACGGTCGGGGGGACTCGTGGCGCGGGACTCAGGGTTCCCCATGCGGAGGCCCCCAGGCTCAGGCCCCTGGCAACGGAAGGCTGAGCAAGCAGGCCCGGGCCTGGGCCCGGGTTTCGGGGCTGGCCCGGCCCCAGCGGCCGGCGCCAGGGAGGGGAACCCCGGAGGCTGAGGAGCGGGAGGCGTCGGCCTCACCGGGGCCCGCCTCCCAGAGCTCCTCCTGGCGGTGCCGGAAAGCGACGACACGCGATCCCGGACAGAGCCCCGGGGGGCGGACCTGCGGCCCTGTAGTGCCCGAAGTGTGTTCGCCGGGCGTTTTCCGGCCAATTCTCACGATCGTTCTGCCCAAATTGGGATCGATTTGGGCAGAACGCTCGTGAGAATTGGCCGGAGTTGGGCAGCCCTGGTCAGCGCCCAGTGCCGTGTGAAGCAGGGCGCTTTCTCGCTCGGGGCATGGCGCGGCCACCCGGAAAACGAGCCGCGACGATGGGGGGAGGCCGTCGGCCCCGGCGCCGGGGAGTTTTCCCGAGCAGAGTGGATGGAGGCGCCGTGGCCGGGCGTCCGCCTCCGCTGTGGCGGGCGGCCGGGGCGCCTGTGGAGGGGGCTGGCCCTGTGGGGGAACGGAGTGATCTCTCACTTCACGGCTGGGACCAAGCCGCGAAAGGTGCCGTTGTCGCCGGGACGGTCGGGGGGACTCGTGGCGCGGGATTCAGGGTTCCCCATGCGGAGGCCCCCAGGCTCAGGCCCCTGGCAACGGAAGGCTGAGCAAGGAGGCCCGGGCCCGGGCCTAGTTTTCGGGGCTGGCCCGGCACCAGCGGCCGGCGCCAGGGAGGGGACCCCCGGAGGCTGAGGAGCGGGAGGCGTCGGCCTCCCCGGGGCCCGCCTCCCGGAGCTCCTCCTGGCGGTGCCGGAACGCGACGACACGCGATCCCGGAAAGGGCCCCGGGGGGGCGGCCCTGCGGCCCTGTGGTGCCCGAAGCGTGTTCGCCGGGCATTTTCCGGCCAATTCTCACGAGCGTTCTGCCCAAATCGGCATCGATTTGGGCAGAACGCTCGTGAGAATTGGCCGGCGTTGGGCAGCCCTGGTCAGCGCCCAGTGCCGCGTGGAGCAGGGCCCTTTCTCGCTCGGGGCATGGCGAGGCCACCCGGAAAACGAGCCGCGACGATGGGGCGCGGTCGGCAGCCCCGGCGCCGGGGAGTTTCCCAGAGCAGAGTGGATGGAGGCGCCGTGGCTGGGCGTCCGCCTCCGCCGTGGCGGGCGGCCGGGGCGCCCGTGGAGGGGGCTGGCCTCTGTGGGGGAACAGAGTGATCTCTCACTCCACGGCTGGGACGAAGCTGCAAAAGGTGCCGTTGTCGCCGGGACGGTCGGGGGGACTCGTGGCGCGGGACTCAGGGTTCCCCATGCGGAGGCCCCCAGGCTCAGGCCCCTGGCAACGGAAGGCTGAGCAAGCAGGCCCGGGCCCGGGCCCGGGTTTCGGGGCTGGCCCGGCCCCAGCGGCCGGCGCCAGGGAGGGGACCCCCGGAGGCTGAGGAGCGGGAGGCGTCGGCCTCCCCGGGGCCCGCCTCCCGGAGCTCCTCCTGGCGGTGCCGGAACGCGACGACACGCGATCCCGGACAGGGCCCCGGGGGGGCGGCCCTGCGGCCCTGTAGTGCCCGAAGTGTGTTCGCCGGGCGTTTTCCGGCCAATTCTCACGAGCGTTCTGCCCAAATGGGCATCGATTTGGGCAGAACGCTCGTGAGAATTGGCCGGCGTTGGGCAGCCCTGGTCAGCGCCCAGTGCCGCGTGGAGCAGGGCGCTTTCTCGCTCGGGGCATGGCGCGGCCACCCGGAAAACGAGCCGCGACGATGGGGCGCGGCCGGCGGCCCCGGCGCCGGGGAGTTTTCCCAGAGCAGAGTGGATGGAGGCGCCGTGGCCGGGCGTCCGCCTCCGCCGTGGCGGGCGGCCGGGGCGCCCGTGGAGGGGGCTGGCCTCTGTGGGGGAACGGAGTGATCTCTCACTCCACGGCTGCGACGAAGCTGCGAAAGGTGCCGTTGTCGCCGGGACGGTCGGGGGGACTCGTGGCGCGGGACTCAGGGTTCCCCATGCGGAGGCCCCCAGGCTCAGGCCCCTGGCAACGGAAGGCTGAGCAAGCAGGCCCGGGCCCGGGCCCGGGTTTCGGGGCTGGCCCAGCCCCAGCGGCCGGCGCCAGGGAGGGGACCCCGGAGGCTGAGGAGCGGGAGGCGTCGGCCTCCCCGGGGCCCGCCTCCCGGAGCTCCTCCTGGCGGTGCCGGAAAGCGACGACACGCGATCCCGGACAGGGCCCCGGGGGGGCGGCCCTGCGGCCCTGTGGTGCCCGAAGTGTGTTCGCCGCGCGTTTTCCGGCCAATTCTCACGAGCGTTCTGCCCAAATCGGGATCGATTTGGGCAGAACGCTCGTGAGAATTGGCCGGCGTTGGGCAGCCCTGGTCAGCGCCCAGTGCCGCGTGGAGCAGGGCGCTTTCTCGCTCGGGGCATGGCGCGGCAACCCGGAAAACGAGCCGCGACGATGGGGCGCGGCCGGCGGCCCCGGCGCCGGGGAGTTTTCCCCGAGCAGAGTGGATGGAGGCGCCGTGGCCGGGCGTCCGCCTCCGCCATGGCGGGCGGCTGGGGCGCCCGTGGAGGGGGCTGGCCTCTGTGGGGGAACGGAGTGATCTCTCACTCCACGGCTGGGACCAAGCCGCGAAAGGTGCCGTTGTCGCCGGGACGGTCGGGGGGACTCGTGGCCCGGGACTCAGGGTTCCCCATGCGGAGGCTCCCAGGCTCAGGCACCTGGCAACGGAAGGCTGAGCAAGCAGGCACAGGCCCAGGCCTAGATTTCGGGGCTGGCCCGGCCCCAGAGGCCGGCGCCAGGGAGGGGACCCCCGGAGGCTGAGGAGCGGGAGGCGTCGGCCTCCCCGGGGCCCGCCTCCCGGAGCTCCTCCTGGCGGTGCCGGAACGCGACGACACGCGATCCCGGACAGGGCCCCGGGGGGGCGGCCCTGCGGCCCTGTGGTGCCCGAAGTGTGTTCGCCGGGCGTTTTCCGGCCAATTCTCACGAGCGTTCTGCCCAAATCGGGATCGATTTGGGCAGAACGCTCGTGAGAATTGGCCGGCGTTGGGCAGCCCTGGTCAGCGCCCAGTGCCGCGTGGAGCAGGGCGCTTTCTCGCTCGGGGCATGGCGCGGCCACCCGGAAAACGAGCCGCGACGATGGGGCGCGGCCGGCGGCCCCGGCGCCGGGTAGTTTTCCCCGAGCAGAGTGGATGGAGGCGCCGTGGCCGGGCGTCCGCCTCCGCCGTGGCGGGCGGCCGGGGCGCCCGTGGAGGGGGCTGGACTCTGTGGGGGAACGGAGTGATCTCTCAATCCATGGCTGGGACCAAACCGCAAAAGGTGCCGTTGTCGCCGGGACGGTCGGGGGGACTCGTGGTGCGGGACTCAGGGTTCCCCATGCGGAGGTCCCCAGGCTCAGGCCCCTGGCAACGGAAGGCTGAGCAAGCAGGCCCGGGCCCGGGCCTAGCTTTCGGGGCTGGCCCGGCACCAGTGGCCGGCGCCAGGGAGGGGACCCCCGGAGGCTGAGGAGCGGGAGGCGTCGGCCTCCCCGGGGCCCACCTCCCGGAGCTCCTCCTGGCGGTGCCGGAACGCGACGACACGCGATCCCGGACAGGGCCCCGGGGGGGCGGCCCTGCGGCCCTGTGGTGCCCGAAGTGTGTTCGCCGGGCGTTTTCCGGCCAATTCTCACGAGCGTTCTGCCCAAATCGGGATCGATTTGGGCAGAACGCTCGTGAGAATTGGCCGGCGTTGGGCAGCCCTGGTCAGCGCCCAGTGCCGCGTGGAGCAGGGCCCTTTCTCGCTCGGGGCATGGCGAGGCCACCCGGAAAACGAGCCGCGACGATGGGGCGCGGTCGGCAGCCCCGGCGCCGGGGAGTTTCCCAGAGCAGAGTGGATGGAGGCGCCGTGGCCGGGCGTCCGCCTCCGCCGTGGCGGGCGGCCGGGGCGCCCGTGGAGGGGGCTGGCCTCTGTGGGGGAACGGAGTGATCTCTCACTCCACGGCTGGGACGAAGCTGCAAAAGGTGCCGTTGTCGCCGGGACGGTCGGGGGGACTCGTGGCGCGGGACTCAGGGTTCCCCATGCGGAGGTCCCCAGGCTCAGGCCCCTGGCAACGGAAGGCTGAGCAAGCAGGCCCGGGCCCGGGCCCGGGTTTCGGGGCTGGCCCGGCCCCAGCGGCCGGCGCCAGGGAGGGGACCCCCGGAGGCTGAGGAGCGGGAGGCGTCGGCCTCCCCGGGGCCCGCCTCCCGGAGCTCCTCCTGGCGGTGACGGAACGCGACGACACGCGATCCCGGACAGGGCCCCGGGGGGGCGGCCCTGCGGCCCTGTAGTGCCCGAAGTGTGTTCGCCGGGCGTTTTCCGGCCAATTCTCACGAGCGTTCTGCCCAAATGGGCATCGATTTGGGCAGAACGCTCGTGAGAATTGGCCGGCGTTGGGCAGCCCTGGTCAGCGCCCAGTTCTGCGTGAGCAGGGCCCTTTCTCTCTCGAGGCATGTCGCGGCCACCCGGAAAATGAGCCGTGACAATGGGGCGCGGTCGGCGGCCCCGGCGCCGGGGAGTTTCCCCGAGCAGAGTGGATGGAGGCGCCGTGGCCGTGCGTCCGCCTCCGCCGTGGCGGGCGGCTGGGGCGCCCGTGGAGGGGGCTGGCCTCTGTGGGGGAACGGAGTGATCTCTCACTCCACGGCTGGGACCAAGCCGCGAAAGGTGCCGTTGTCGCCGGGACGGTCGGGGGGACTCGTGGCGCGGGACTCAGGGTTCCCCATGCGGAGGCCCCCAGGCTCAGGCCCCTGGCAACGGAAGGCTGAGCAAGCAGGCCCGGGCCCGGGCCCGGGTTTCGGGGCTGGCCCGGCCCCAGCGGCCGGCGCCAGGGAGGGGAACCCTGGAGGCTGAGGAGCGGGAGGCGTCGGCCTCCCCGGGGCCCGCCTCCCGGAGCTCCTCATGGCGGTGCCGGAAAGCGACGACACGCGATCCCGGACAGGGCCCCGGGGGGCGGACCTGCGGCCCTGTAGTGCCCGAAGTGTGTTCGCCGGGCGTTTTCCGGCCAGTTCTCACGAGCGTTCTGCCCAAATTGGGATCGATTTGGGCAGAACGCTCGTGAGAATTGGCCGGAGTTGGGCAGCCCTGGTCAGCGCCCAGTGCCGTGTGAAGCAGGGCGCTTTCTCGCTCGGGGCATGGCGCGGCCACCCGGAAAACGAGCCGCGACGATGGGGGGAGGCCGTCGGCCCCGGCGCCGGGGAGTTTTCCCGAGCAGAGTGGATGGAGGCGCCGTGGCCGGGCGTCCGCCTCCGCTGTGGCGGGCGGCCGGGGCGCCCGTGGAGGGGGCTGGCCCTGTGGGGAAACGGAGTGATCTCTCACTTCACGGCTGGGACGAAGCCGCGAAAGGTGCCGTTGTCGCCGGGACGGTCGGGGGGACTCGTGGCGCGGGACTCAGGGTTCCCCATGCGGAGGCCCCCAGGCTCAGGCCCCTGGCAACGGAAGGCTGAGCAAGCAGGCCCGGGCCCGGGCCCGGGTTTCGGGGCTGGCCCAGCCCCAGCGGCCGGCGCCAGGGAGGGGACCCCCGGAGGCTGAGGAGCGGGAGGCGTCGGCCTCCCCGGGGCCCGCCTCCCGGAGCTCCTCCTGGCGGTGCCGGAAAGCGACGACACGCGATCCCGGACAGGGCCCCGGGGGGGCGGCCCTGCGGCCCTGTGGTGCCCGAAGTGTGTTCGCCGCGCGTTTTCCGGCCAATTCTCACGAGCGTTCTGCCCAAATCGGGATCGATTTGGGCAGAACGCTCGTGAGAATTGGCCGGCGTTGGGCAGCCCTGGTCAGCGCCCAGTGCCGCGTGGAGCAGGGCGCTTTCTCGCTCGGGGCATGGCGCGGCAACCCGGAAAACGAGCCGCGACGATGGGGCGCGGCCGGCGGCCCCGGCGCCGGGGAGTTTTCCCCGAGCAGAGTGGATGGAGGCGCCGTGGCCGGGCGTCCGCCTCCGCCGTGGCGGGCGGCTGGGGCGCCCGTGGAGGGGGCTGGCCTCTGTGGGGGAACGGAGTGATCTCTCACTCCACGGCTGGGACCAAGCCGCGAAAGGTGCCGTTGTCGCCGGGACGGTCGGGGGGACTCGTGGCCCGGGACTCAGGGTTCCCCATGCGGAGGCTCCCAGGCTCAGGCACCTGGCAACGGAAGGCTGAGCAAGCAGGCACAGGCCCAGGCCTAGATTTCGGGGCTGGCCCGGCCCCAGAGGCCGGCGCCAGGGAGGGGACCCCCGGAGGCTGAGGAGCGGGAGGCGTCGGCCTCCCCGGGGCCCGCCTCCCGGAGCTCCTCCTGGCGGTGCCGGAACGCGACGACACGCGATCCCGGACAGGGCCCCGGGGGGGCGGCCCTGCGGCCCTCTGGTGCCCGAAGTGTGTTCGCCGGGCGTTTTCCGGCCAATTCTCACGAGCGTTCTGCCCAAATCGGGATCGATTTGGGCAGAACGCTCGTGAGAATTGGCCGGCGTTGGGCAGCCCTGGTCAGCGCCCAGTGCCGCGTGGAGCAGGGCGCTTTCTCGCTCGGGGCATGGCGCGGCCACCCGGAAAACGAGCCGCGACGATGGGGCGCGGCCGGCGGCCCCGGCGCCGGGTAGTTTTCCCCGAGCAGAGTGGATGGAGGCGCCGTGGCCGGGCGTCCGCCTCCGCCGTGGCGGGCGGCCGGGGCGCCCGTGGAGGGGGCTGGACTCTGTGGGGGAACGGAGTGATCTCTCAATCCATGGCTGGGACCAAACCGCAAAAGGTGCCGTTGTCGCCGGGACGGTCGGGGGGACTCGTGGTGCGGGACTCAGGGTTCCCCATGCGGAGGTCCCCAGGCTCAGGCCCCTGGCAACGGAAGGCTGAGCAAGCAGGCACGGGCCCGGGCCTAGCTTTCGGGGCTGGCCCGGCACCAGTGGCCGGCGCCAGGGAGGGGACCCCCGGAGGCTGAGGAGCGGGAGGCGTCGGCCTCCCCGGGGCCCGCCTCCCGGAGCTCCTCCTGGCGGTGCCGGAACGCGACGACACGCGATCCCGGACAGGGCCCCGGGGGGGGCGGCCCTGCGGCCCTCTGGTGCCCGAAGTGTGTTCGCCGGGCGTTTTCCGGCCAATTCTCACGAGCGTTCTGCCCAAATCGGGATCGATTTGGGCAGAACGCTCGTGAGAATTGGCCGGCGTTGGGCAGCCCTGGTCAGCGCCCAGTGCCGCGTGGAGCAGGGCCCTTTCTCGCTCGGGGCATGGCGAGGCCACCCGGAAAACGAGCCACGACGATGGGGCGCGGTCGGCAGCCCCGGCGCCGGGGAGTTTCCCAGAGCAGAGTGGATGGAGGCGCCGTGGCTGGGCGTCCGCCTCCGCCGTGGCGGGCGGCCGGGGCGCCCGTGGAGGGGGCTGGCCTCTGTGGGGGAACAGAGTGATCTCTCACTCCACGGCTGGGACGAAGCTGCAAAAGGTGCCGTTGTCGCCGGGACGGTCGGGGGGACTCGTGGCGCGGGACTCAGGGTTCCCCATGCGGAGGCCCCCAGGCTCAGGCCCCTGGCAACGGAAGGCTGAGCAAGCAGGCCCGGGCCCGGGCCCGGGATTCGGGGCTGGCCCGGCCCCAGCGGCCGGCGCCAGGGAGGGGACCCCCGGAGGCTGAGGAGCGGGAGGCGTCGGCCTCCCCGGGGCCCGCCTCCCGGAACTCCTCCTGGCGGTGCCGGAACGCGACGACACGCGATCCCGGACAGGGCCCCGGGGGGGCGGCCCTGCGGCCCTGTAGTGCCCGAAGTGTGTTCGCCGGGCGTTTTCCGGCCAATTCTCACGAGCGTTCTGCCCAAATGGGCATCGATTTGGGCAGAACGCTCGTGAGAATTGGCCGGCGTTGGGCAGCCCTGGTCAGCGCCCAGTGCCGCGTGGAGCAGGGCGCTTTCTCGCTCGGGGCATGGCGCGGCCACCCGGAAAACGAGCCGCGACGATGGGGCGCGGCCGGCGGCCCCGGCGCCGGGGAGTTTTCCCAGAGCAGAGTGGATGGAGGCGCCGTGGCCGGGCGTCCGCCTCCGCCGTGGCGGGCGGCCGGGGCGCCCGTGGAGGGGGCTGGCCTCTGTGGGGGAACGGAGTGATCTCTCACTCCACGGCTGGGACGAAGCTGCGAAAGGTGCCGTTGTCGCCGGGACGGTCGGGGGGACTCGTGGCGCGGGACTCAGGGTTCCCCATGCGGAGGCCCCCAGGCTCAGGCCCCTGGCAACGGAAGGCTGAGCAAGCAGGCCCGGGCCCGGGCCCGGGTTTCGGGGCTGGCCCGGCCCCAGCGGCCGGCGCCAGGGAGGGGACCCCCGGAGGGTGAGGAGCGGGAGGCGTCGGCCTCCCCGGGGCCCGCCTCCCGGAGCTCCTCCTGGCGGTGCCGGAAAGCGACGACACGCGATCCCGGACAGGGCCCCGGGGGGGCGGCCCTGCGGCCCTGTGGTGCCCGAAGTGTGTTCGCCGCGCGTTTTCCGGCCAATTCTCACGAGCGTTCTGCCCAAATCGGGATCGATTTGGGCAGAACGCTCGTGAGAATTGGCCGGCGTTGGGCAGCCCTGGTCAGCGCCCAGTGCCGCGTGGAGCAGGGCGCTTTCTCGCTCGGGGCATGGCGCGGCCACCCGGAAAACGAGCCGCGACGATGGGGCGCGGCCGGCGGCCCCGGCGCCGGGGAGTTTTCCCCGAGCAGAGTGGATGGAGGCGCCGTGGCCGGGCGTCCGCCTCCGCCGTGGCGGGCGGCCGGGGCGCCCGTGGAGGGGGCTGGACTCTGTGGGGGAACGGAGTGATCTCTCAATCCATGGCTGGGACCAAACCGCAAAAGGTGCCGTTGTCGCCGGGACGGTCGGGGGGACTCGTGGTGCGGGACTCAGGGTTCCCCATGCGGAGGTCCCCAGGCTCAGGCCCCTGGCAACGGAAGGCTGAGCAAGCAGGCCCGGGCCCGGGCCTAGCTTTCGGGGCTGGCCCGGCACCAGTGGCCGGCGCCAGGGAGGGGACCCCCGGAGGCTGAGGAGCGGGAGGCGTCGGCCTCCCCGGGGCCCACCTCCCGGAGCTCCTCCTGGCGGTGCCGGAACGCGACGACACGCGATCCCGGACAGGGCCCCGGGGGGGCGGCCCTGCGGCCCTGTGGTGCCCGAAGTGTGTTCGCCGGGCGTTTTCCGGCCAATTCTCACGAGCGTTCTGCCCAAATCGGGATCGATTTGGGCAGAACGCTCGTGAGAATTGGCCGGCGTTGGGCAGCCCTGGTCAGCGCCCAGTTCCGCGTGAGCAGGGCCCTTTCTCGCTCGAAGCATGTCGCGGCCACCCGGAAAACGAGCCGCGACAATGGGGCGCGGTCGGCGGCCCCGGCGCCGGGGAGTTTCCCCGAGCAGAGTGGATGGAGGCGCCGTGGCCGGGCGTCCGCCTCCGCCGTGGCGGGCGGCCGGGGCGCCCGTGGAGGGGGCTGGCCTCTGTGCGGGAACGGAGTGATCTCTTACTCCACGGCTGGGACGAAGCCGCGAAAAGTGCCATTGTCGCCGGGATGGTCGGGGGGACTCGTGGCGCGGGACTCAGGGTTCCCCATGCGGAGGCCCCCAGGCTCAGGCCCCTGGCAACGGAAGGCTGAGCAAGCAGGCCCGGGCCCGGGCCCGGCTTTCGGGGCTGGCCCGGCCCCAGCGCACGGCGCCAGGGAGGGGACCCCCGGAGGCTGAGGAGCGGGAGGCGTCGGCCTCCCCGGGGCCCGCCTCCCGAAGCTCCTCCTGGCGGTGCCGGAACGCGACGACACGCGATCCCGGACAGGGCCCCAGGGGGGCGGCCCTGCGGCCCTCTGGTGCCCGAAGTGTTTTCGCCGGGCGTTTTCCGGCCAATTCTCACGAGCGTTCTAGCCAAATCGGGATCGATTTGGGCAGAACGCTCGTGAGAATTGGCCGGCGTTGGGCAGCCCTGGTCAGCGCCCAGGGTGGCGTGGAGCAGGGCCCTTTCTCGCTCGGGGCATGGCGCGGCCAACCGGAAAACGAGCCGCGACGATGGGGCGCGGCCGGCGGCCACGGCGCCGGGGAGTTTTCCCCGAGCAGAGTGGATGGAGGCGCCGTGGCCGGGCGTCCGCCTCCGCGGTGGCGGGCGGCCGGGGCGCCCGTGGAGGGGGCTGGCCTCTGTGGGGGAACGGAGTGATCTCTCACTCCACGGCTGGGACGAAGCCGCGAAAGGTGCCGTTGTCGCCGGGACGGTCGGGGGGACTCGTGGTGCGGGACTCAGGGTTCCCCATGCGGAGGCCCCCAGGCTCAGGCCCCTGGCAACGGAAGGCTGAGCAAGCAAGCCCGGGCCCGGGCCCGGCTTTCGGGGCTGGCCCGGCCCCAGCGGCCGGCGCCAGGGAGGGGACCCCCGGAGGCTGAGGAGCGGGAGGCGTCGGCCTCCTCGGGGCCCGCCTCCCGGAGCTCCTCCTGGCGGTGCCGGAACGCGACGACACGCGATCCCCGACAGGGCCCCGGGGGGGCGGCCCTGCGGCCCTGTGGTGCCCGAAGTGTGTTCGCCGGGCGTTTTCCGGCCAATTCTCACGAGCGTTCTGCCCAAATCGGGATCGATTTGGGCAGAACGCTCGTGAGAATTGGCCGGCGTTGGGCAGCCCTGGTCAGCGCCCAGTGCCGCGTGGAGCAGGGCGCTTTCTCGCTCGGGGCATGGCGCGGCCACCCGGAAAACGAGCCGCGACTATGGGGCGCGGCCGGCGGCCCCGGCGCCGGGGAGTTTTCCCCGAGCAGAGTGGATGGAGGCGCCGTGGCCGGGCGTCCGCCTCCGCCGTGGCGGGCGGCCGGGGCGCCCGTGGAGGGGGCTGGCCTCTGTGGGGGAACGGAGTGATCTCTCACTCCACGGCTGGGACCAAGCCGCGAAAGGTGCCGTTGTCGCCGGGACGGTCGGGGGGACTCGTGGCCCGGGACTCAGGGTTCCCCATGCGGAGGCTCCCAGGCTCAGGCCCCTGGCAACGGAAGGCTGAGCAAGCAGGCACGGGCCCGGGCCTAGATTTCGGGGCTGGCCCGGCCCCAGCGGCCGGCGCCAGGGAGAGGACCCCCGGAGGCTGAGGAGCGGGAGGCGTCGGCCTCCCCGGGGCCCGCGTCCCGGAGCTCCTCCTGGCGGTGCCGGAAAGCGACGACACGCGATCCCGGACAGGGCCCCGGGGGGGCGGCCCTGCGGCCCTGTGGTGCCCGAAGTGTGTTCGCCGGGCGTTTTCCGGCCAATTCTCACGAGCGTTCTGCCCAAATCGGGATCGATTTGGGCAGAACGCTCGTGAGAATTGGCCGGCGTTGGGCAGCCCTGGTCAGCGCCCAGTGCCGTGTGGAGCAGGGCGCTTTCTCGCTCGGGGCATGGCGCGGCCACCCGGAAAACGAGCCGCGACGATGGGGCGCGGCCGGCGGCGCCGGCGCCGGGGAGTTTTCCCGAGCAGAGTGGATGGAGGCGCCGTGGCCGGGCGTCCGCCTCCGCCGTGGCGGGCGGCCGGGGCGCCCGTGGAGGGGGCTGGCCCTGTGGGGGAACGGAGTGATCTCTCACTCCACGGCTGGGACCAAGCCGCGAAAGGTGCCGTTGTCGCCGGGACGGTCGGGGGGACTCGTGGCGCGGGACTCAGGGTTCCCCATGCGGAGGCCCCCAGGCTCAGGACCCTGGCAACGGAAGGCTGAGCAAGGAGACCCGGGTTCAGGCCTAGCTTTCGGGGCTGGCTCGGCACCAGCGGCCGGCGCCAGGGAGGGGACCCCCGGAGGATGAGGAGCGGGAGGCGTCGGCCTCCCCGGGGCCCGCCTTCCGGAGCTCCTCCTGGCGGTGCCGGAACGCGACGAAACGCGATCCCGGACAGGGCCCTGGGGGGGCGGCCCTGCGGCCCTCTGGTGCCCGAAGTGTGTTCGCCGGGCGTTTTCCGGCCAATTCTCACGAGCGTTCTGCCCAAATCGGGATCGATTTGGGCAGAACGCTCGTGAGAATTGGCCGGCGTTGGGCAGCCCTGGTCAGCGCCCAGTGCCGCGTGGAGCAGGGCCCTTTCTCGCTCGGGGCATGGCGCGGCCACCCGGAAAACGAGCCGCGACGATGGGGGGAGGCCGTCGGCCCCGGCGCCGGGGAGTTTTCCCGAGCAGAGTGGATGGAGGCGCCGTGGCCGGGCGTCCGCCTCCTCTGTGGCGGGCGGCCGGGGCGCCTGTGGAGGGGGCTGGCCCTGTGGGGGAACGGAGTGATCTCTCACTTCACGGCTGGGACCAAGCCGCGAAAGGTGCCGTTGTCGCCGGGACGGTCGGGGGGACTCGTGGCGCGGGACTCAGGGTTCCCCATGCGGAGGCCCCCAGGCTCAGGCCCCTGGCAACGGAAGGCTGAGCAAGGAGGCCCGGGCCCGGGCCTAGTTTTCGGGGCTGGCCCGGCACCAGCGGCCGGCGCCAGGGAGGGGACCCCCGGAGGCTGAGGAGCGGGAGGCGTCGGCCTCCCCGGGGCCCGCCTCCCGGAGCTCCTCCTGGCGGTGCCGGAACGCGAAGACACGCAATCCCGGACAGGGCCCCGGGGGGGCGGCCCTGCGGCCCTGTGGTGCCCGAAGCGTGTTCGCCGGGCGTTTTCCGGCCAATTCTCACGAGCGTTCTGCCCAAATCGGCATCGATTTGGGCAGAACGCTCGTGAGAATTGGCCGGCGTTGGGCAGCCCTGGTCAGCGCCCAGTGCCGCGTGGAGCAGGGCCCTTTCTCGCTCGGGGCATGGCGAGGCCACCCGGAAAACGAGCCGCGACGATGGGGCGCGGTCGGCAGCCCCGGCGCCGGGGAGTTTCCCAGAGCAGAGTGGATGGAGGCGCCGTGGCCGGGCGTCCGCCTCCGCCGTGGCGGGCGGCCGGGGCGCCCGTGGAGGGGGCTGGCCTCTGTGGGGGAACGGAGTGATCTCTCACTCCACGGCTGGGACGAAGCTGCAAAAGGTGCCGTGGTCGCCGGGACGGTCGGGGGGACTCGTGGCGCGGGACTCAGGGTTCCCCATGCGGAGGCCCCCAGGCTCAGGCCCCTGGCAACGGAAGGCTGAGCAAGCAGGCCCGGGCCCGGGCCCGGGTTTCGGGGCTGGCCCGGCCCCAGCGGCCGGCGCCAGGGAGGGGACCCCCGGAGGCTGAGGAGCGGGAGGCGTCGGCCTCCCCGGGGCCCGCCTCCCGGAGCTCCTCCTGGCGGTGCCGGAACGCGACGACACGCAATCCCGGACAGGGCCCCGGGGGGGCGGCCCTGCGGCCCTGTGGTGCCCGAAGTGTGTTCGCCGGGCGTTTTCCGGCCAATTCTCACGAGCGTTCTGCCCAAATCGGGATCGATTTGGGCAGAACGCTCGTGAGAATTGGCCGGCGTTGGGCAGCCCTGGTCAGCGCCCAGTTCCGTGTGGAGCAGGGCGCTTTCTCGCTCGGGGCATGGCGCGGCCACCCGGAAAACGAGCCGCGACGATGGGGCGAGGCCGGCGGCCCCGGCGCCGGGGAGTTTTCCCGAGCAGAGTGGATGGAGGCGCCGTGGCCGGGCGTCCGCCTCCGCTGTGGCGGGCGGCCGGGGCGCCCGTGGAGGGGGCTGGCCCTGTGGGGGAACGGAGTGATCTCCCACTCCACGGCTGGGACCAAGCCGCGAATGGTGCCGTTGTCGCCGGGACGGTCGGGGGGACTCATGGCGCGGGACTCAGGGTTCCCCATGCGGAGGCCCCCAGGCTCAGGCCCCTGGCAACGGAAGGCTGAGCAAGCAGGCCCGGGCCCGGGCCCGGCTTTCGGGGCTGGCCCGGCCCCAGCGGCCGGCGCCAGGGAAGGGACCCCCGGAGGGTGAGGAGCGGGAGGCGTCGGCCTCCCCGGGGCCCGCCTCCCGGAGCTCCTCCTGGCGGTGCCGGAACGCGACGACACGCGATCCCGGACAGGGCCCCAGGGGGGCGGCCCTGCGGCCCACTGGTGCCCGAAGTGTTTTCGCCGGGCGTTTTCCGGCCAATTCTCACGAGCGTTCTAGCCAAATTGGGATCGATTTGGGCAAAACGCTCGTGAGAATTGGCCGGCGTTGGGCAGCCCTGGTCAGCGCCCAGGGCGGCGTGGAGCAGGGCCCTTTCTCGCTCGGGGCATGGCGCGGCCACCCGGAAAACGAGCCGCGACGATGGGGCGCGGCCGGCGGCCACGGCGCCGGGGAGTTTTCCCCGAGCAGAGTGGATGGAGGCGCCGTGGCCGGGCGTCCGCCTCCGCCGTGGCGGGCGGCCGGGGCGCCCGTGGAGGGGGCTGGCCTCTGTGGGGGAACGGAGTGATCTCTCACTCCTCGGCTGGGACGAAGCCGCGAAAGGTGCCGTTGTCGCCGGGACGGTCGGGGGGACTCGTGGTGCGGGACTCAGGGTTCCCCATGCGGAGGCCCCCAGGCTCAGGCCCCTGGCAACGGAAGGCTGAGCAAGCAGGCCCGGGCCCGGGCCCGGCTTTCGGGGCTGGCCCGGCCCCAGCGGCCGGCGCCAGGGAGGGGACCCCCGGAGGCTGAGGAGCGGGAGGCGTCGGCCTCCCCGGGGCCCGCCTCCCGGAGCTCCTCCTGGCGGTGCCGGAACGCGACGACACGCGATCCCGGACAGGGCCCCGGGGGGGCGGCCCTGCGGCCCTGTGGTGCCCGAAGTGTGTTCGCCGGGCGTTTTCCGGCCAATTCTCACGAGCGTTCTGCCCAAATCGGCATCGATTTTGGCAGAACGCTCGTGAGAATTGGCCGGCGTTGGGCAGCCCTGGTCAGCGCCCAGGGCCGCGTGGAGCAGGGCCCTTTCTCGCTCGGGGCATGGCGCGGCCTCCCGGAAAACGAGCCGCGACGATGGGGCGCGGCCGGAGGCCCCGGCGCCGGGGAGTTTTCCCCGAGCAGAGTGGATAGAGGCGCCGTGGCCGGGCGTCCGACTCCGCCGTGGCGGGCGGCCGGGGCGCCCATGGAGGGGGCTGGCCTCTGTGGGGGAACGGAGTGATCTCTCACTCCACGGCTGGGACCAAGCCGCGAAAAGTGCCGTTGTCGCCGGGACGGTCGGGGGGACTCTGGGCGCAGGACTCAGGGTTCCCCATGCGGAAGCTCCCAGGCTCAGGCCCCTGGCAACGGAAGGCTGAGCAAGCAGGCCCGGGCCCGGGCCTAGCTTTCGGGGCTGGCCCGGCACCAGCGGCCGGCTCCAGGGAGGGGACCCCCGGAGGCTGAGGAGCGGGAGGCGTCGGCCTCACCGGGGCCCGCCTCCCGGAGCTCCTCCTGGCGGTGCCGGAACGCGACGACACGCAATCCCGGACAGGGCCCCGGGGGGGCGGCCCTGTGGCCCTGTGGTGCCCGAAGTGTGTTCGCCGGGCGTTTTCCGGCCAATTCTCACGAGCGTTCTGCCCAAATCGGGATCGATTTGGGCAGAACGCTCGTGAGAATTGGCCGGCGTTGGGCAGCCCTGGTCAGCGCCCAGTTCCGTGTGGAGCAGGGCGCTTTCTCGCTCGGAGCATGGCGCGGCCACCCGGAAAACGAGCCGCGACGATGGGGCGAGGCCGGCGGCCCCGGCGCCGGGGAGTTTTCCCGAGCAGAGTGGATGGAGGCGCCGTGGCCGGGCGTCCGCCTCCGCTGTGGCGGGCGGCCGGGGCGCCCGTGGAGGGGGCTGGCCCTGTGGGGGAACGGAGTGATCTCTCACTCCACGGCTGGGACCAAGCCGCGAATGGTGCCGTTGTCGCCGGGACGGTCGGGGGGACTCGTGGCGCGGGACTCAGGGTTCCCCATGCGGAGGCCCCCAGGCTCAGGCCCCTGGCAACGGAAGGCTGAGCAAGCAGGCCCGGGCCCGGGCCCGGCTTTCGGGGCTGGCCCGGCCCCAGCGGCCGGCGCCAGGGAAGGGACCCCCGGAGGGTGAGGAGCGGGAGGCGTCGGCCTCCCCGGGGCCCGCCTCCCGGAGCTCCTCCTGGCGGTGCCGGAACGCGACGACACGCGATCCCGGACAGGGCCCCGGGGGGGCGGCCCTGCGGCCCTGTGGTGCCCGAAGTGTGTTCGCCGGGCGTTTTCCGGCCAATTCTCACGAGCGTTCTGCCCAAATCGGCATCGATTTTGGCAGAACGCTCGTGAGAATTGGCCGGCGTTGGGCAGCCCTGGTCAGCGCCCAGTGCCGCGTGGAGCAGGGCGCTTTCTCGCTCGGGGCATGGCGCGGCCACCCGGAAAACGAGCCGCGACGATGGGGCGCGGCCGGCACCCCGGCGCCGGGGAGTTTTCCCCGAGCAGAGTGGATGGAGGCGCCGTGGCCGGGCGTCCGCCTCCGCCGTGGCGGGCGGCTGGGGCGCCCGTGGAGGGGGCGGGCTTCTGTGGGGGAACGGAGTGATCTCTCACTCCACGGCTGGGACCAAGCCGCGAAAGGTGCCGTTGTCGCCGGGACGGTCGGGGGGACTCGTGGCCCGGGACTCAGGGTTCCCCATGCGGAGGCTCCCAGGCTCAGGCACCTGGCAACGGAAGGCTGAGCAAGCAGGCCCGGGCCCGGGCCTAGCTTTCGGGGCTGGCCCGGCACCAGTGGCCGGCGCCAGGGAGGGGACCCCCGGAGGCTGAGGAGCGGGAGGCGTCGGCCTCCCCGGGGCCCGCCTCCCGGAGCTCCTCCTGGCGGTGCCAGAAAGCGACGACACGCGATCCCGGACAGGGCCCCGGGGGGGCGGTCCTGCGGCCCTGTAGTGCCCGAAGTGTGTTCGCCGGGCGTTTTCCGGCCAATTCTCACGAGCGTTCTGCCCAAATCGGGATCGATTTGGGCAGAACGCTCGTGAGAATTGGCCGGCGTTGGGCAGCCCTGGTCAGCGCCCAGTGCCGTGTGGAGCAGGGCGCTTTCTCGCTCGGGCCATGGCGCGGCCACCCGGAAAACGAGCCGCGACGATGGGGCGCGGCCGGCGGCGCCGGCGCCGGGGAGTTTTCCCGAGCAGAGTGGATGGAGGCGCCGTGGCCGGGCGTCCGCCTCCGCCGTGGCGGGCGGCCGGGGCGCCCGTGGAGGGGGCTGGCCCTGTGGGGGAACGGAGTGATCTCTCACTCCACGGCTGGGACCAAGCCGCGAAAGGTGCCGTTGTCGCCGGGACGGTCGGGGGGACTCGTGGCGCGGGACTCAGGGTTCCCCATGCGGAGGCCCCCAGGCTCAGGCCCCTGGCAACGGAAGGCTGAGCAAGGAGACCCGGGTTCAGGCCTAGCTTTCGGGGCTGGCTCGGCACCAGCGGCCGGCGCCAGGGAGGGGACCCCCGGAGGATGAGGAGCGGGAGGCGTCGGCCTCCCCGGGGCCCGCCTCCCGGAGCTCCTCCTGGCGGTGCCGGAACGCGACGAACCGCGATCCCGGACAGGGCCCTGGGGGGGCGGCCCTGCGGCCCTCTGGTGCCCGAAGTGTGTTCGCCGGGCGTTTTCCGGCCAATTCTCACGAGCGTTCTGCCCAAATCGGGATCGATTTGGGCAGAACGCTCGTTAGAATTGGCCGGCGTTGGGCAGCCCTGGTCAGCGCCCAGTGCCGCGTGGAGCAGGGCCCTTTCTCGCTCGGGGCATGGCGCGGCCACCCGGAAAACGAGCCGCGACGATGGGGGGAGGCCGTCGGCCCCGGCGCCGGGGAGTTTTCCCGAGCAGAGTGGATGGAGGCGCCGTGGCCGGGCGTCCGCCTCCTCTGTGGCGGGCGGCCGGGGCGCCTGTGGAGGGGGCTGGCCCTGTGGGGGAACGGAGTGATCTCTCACTTCACGGCTGGGACCAAGCCGCGAAAGGTGCCGTTGTCGCCGGGACGGTCGGGGGGACTCGTGGCGCGGGACTCAGGGTTCCCCATGCGGAGGCCCCCAGGCTCAGGCCCCTGGCAACGGAAGGCTGAGCAAGGAGGCCCGGGCCCGGGCCTAGTTTTCGGGGCTGGCCCGGCACCAGCGGCCGGCGCCAGGGAGGGGACCCCCGGAGGCTGAGGAGCGGGAGGCATCGGCCTCCCCGGGGCCCGCCTCCCGGAGCTCCTCCTGGCGGTGCCGGAACGCGAAGACACGCAATCCCGGACAGGGCCCCGGGGGGGCGGCCCTGCGGCCCTGTGGTGCCCGAAGCGTGTTCGCCGGGCGTTTTCCGGCCAATTCTCACGAGCGTTCTGCCCAAATCGGCATCGATTTGGGCAGAACGCTCGTGAGAATTGGCCGGCGTTGGGCAGCCCTGGTCAGCGCCCAGTGCCGCGTGGAGCAGGGCCCTTTCTCGCTCGGGGCATGGCGAGGCCACCCGGAAAACGAGCCGCGACGATGGGGCGCGGTCGGCAGCCCCGGCGCCGGGGAGTTTCCCAGAGCAGAGTGGATGGAGGCGCCGTGGCCGGGCGTCCGCCTCCGCCGTGGCGGGCGGCCGGGGCGCCCGTGGAGGGGGCTGGCCTCTGTGGGGGAACGGAGTGATCTCTCACTCCACGGCTGGGACGAAGCTGCAAAAGGTGCCGTGGTCGCCGGGACGGTCGGGGGGACTCGTGGCGCGGGACTCAGGGTTCCCCATGCGGAGGCCCCCAGGCTCAGGCCCCTGGCAACGGAAGGCTGAGCAAGCAGGCCCGGGCCCGGGCCCGGGTTTCGGGGCTGGCCCGGCCCCAGCGGCCGGCGCCAGGGAGGGGACCCCCGGAGGCTGAGGAGCGGGAGGCGTCGGCCTCCCCGGGGCCCGCCTCCCGGAGCTCCTCCTGGCGGTGCCGGAACGCGACGACACGCGATCCCGGACAGGGCCCCGGGGGGGCGGCCCTGCGGCCCTGTAGTGCCCGAAGTGTGTTCGCCGGGCGTTTTCCGGCCAATTCTCACGAGCGTTCTGCCCAAATGGGCATCGATTTGGGCAGAACGCTCGTGAGAATTGGCCGGCTTTGGGCAGCCCTGGTCAGCGCCCAGTGCCGCGTGGAGCAGGGCGCTTTCTCGCTCGGGGCATGGCGCGGCCACCCGGAAAACGAGCCGCGACGATGGGGCGCGGCCGGCGGCCCCGGCGCCGGGGAGTTTTCCCCGAGCAGAGTGGATGGAGGCGCCGTGGCCGGGCGTCCGCCTCCGCCGTGGCGGGCGGCCGGGGCGCCCGTGGAGGGGGCTGGCCTCTGTGGGGGAACGGAGTGATCTCTCACTCCACGGCTGGGACCAAGCCGCGAAAGGTGCCGTTGTCGCCGGGACGGTCGGGGGGACTCGTGGCGCGGGACTCAGGGTTCCCCATGCGGAGGCCCCCAGGCTCAGGCCCCTGGCAACGGAAGGCTGAGCAAGGAGGCCCGGGCCCAGGCCTAGCTTTCGGGGCTGGCCCGGCCCCAGCGGCCGGCGCCAGGGAGGGGACCCCCGGAGGCTGAGGAGCGGGAGGCGTCGGCCTCCCCGGGGCCCGCCTCCCGGAGTTCCTCCTGGCGGTGCCGGAACGCGACGACACGCGATCCCGGACAGGGCCCCGGGGGGGCGGCCCTGCGGCCCTGTGGTGCCCGAAGTGTGTTCGCCGGGCGTTTTCCGGCCAATTCTCACGAGCGTTCTGCCCAAATCGGGATCGATTTGGGCAGAACGCTCGTGAGAATTGGCCGGCGTTGGGCAGCCCTGGTCAGCGCCCAGTGCCGCGTGGAGCAGGGCGCTTTCTCGCTCGGGGCATGGCGCGGCCACCCGGAAAACGAGCCGCGACGATGGGGCGCGGCCGGCACCCCGGCGCCGGGGAGTTTTCCCCGAGCAGAGTGGATGGAGGCGCCGTGGCCGGGCGTCCGCCTCCGCCGTGGCGGGCGGCTGGGGCGCCCGTGGAGGGGGCTGGCTTCTGTGGGGGAACGGAGTGATCTCTCACTCCACGGCTGGGACCAAGCCGCGAAAGGTGCCGTTGTCGCCGGGACGGTCGGGGGGACTCGTGGCCCGGGACTCAGGGTTCCCCATGCGGAGGCTCCCAGGCTCAGGCACCTGGGAACGGAAGGCTGAGCAAGCAGGCCCGGGCCCGGGCCTAGCTTTCGGGGCTGGCCCGGCACCAGTGGCCGGCGCCAGGGAGGGGACCCCCGGAGGCTGAGGAGCGGGAGGCGTCGGCCTCCCCGGGGCCCGCCTCCCGGAGCTCCTCCTGGCGGTGCCAGAAAGCGACGACACGCGATCCCGGACAGGGCCCCGGGGGGGCGGCCCTGCGGCCCTGTAGTGCCCGAAGTGTGTTCGCCGGGCGTTTTCCGGCCAATTCTCACGAGCGTTCTGCCCAAATCGGGATCGATTTGGGCAGAACGCTCGTGAGAATTGGCCGGCGTTGGGCAGCCCTGGTCAGCGCCCAGTGCCCTGTGGAGCAGGGCGCTTTCTCGCTCGGGGCATGGCGCGGCCACCCGGAAAACGAGCCGCGACGATGGGGCGCGGCCGGCGGCGCCGGCGCCGGGGAGTTTTCCCGAGCAGAGTGGATGGAGGCGCCGTGGCCGGGCGTCCGCCTCCGCCGTGGCGGGCGGCCGGGGCGCCCGTGGAGGGGGCTGGCCCTGTGGGGGAACGGAGTGATCTCTCACTCCACGGCTGGGACCAAGCCGCGAAAGGTGCCGTTGTCGCCGGGACGGTCGGGGGGACTCGTGGCGCGGGACTCAGTGTTCCCCATGCGGAGGCCCCCAGGCTCAGGCCCCTGGCAACGGAAGGCTGAGCAAGGAGACCCGGGTTCAGGCCTAGCTTTCGGGGCTGGCTCGGCACCAGCGGCCGGCGCCAGGGAGGGGACCCCCGGAGGATGAGGAGCGGGAGGCGTCGGCCTCCCCGGGGCCCGCCTCCCGGAGCTCCTCCTGGCGGTGCCGGAACGCGACGAAACGCGATCCCGGACAGGGCCCTGGGGGGGCGGCCCTGCGGCCCTCTGGTGCCCGAAGTGTGTTCGCCGGGCGTTTTCCGGCCAATTCTCACGAGCGTTCTGCCCAAATCGGGATCGATTTGGGCAGAACGCTCGTTAGAATTGGCCGGCGTTGGGCAGCCCTGGTCAGCGCCCAGTGCCGCGTGGAGCAGGGCCCTTTCTCGCTCGGGGCATGGCGCGGCCACCCGGAAAACGAGCCGCGACGATGGGGGGAGGCCGTCGGCCCCGGCGCCGGGGAGTTTTCCCGAGCAGAGTGGATGGAGGCGCCGTGGCCGGGCGTCCGCCTCCTCTGTGGCGGGCGGCCGGGGCGCCTGTGGAGGGGGCTGGCCCTGTGGGGGAACGGAGTGATCTCTCACTTCACGGCTGGGACCAAGCCGCGAAAGGTGCCGTTGTCGCCGGGACGGTCGGGGGGACTCGTGGCGCGGGACTCAGGGTTCCCCATGCGGAGGCCCCCAGGCTCAGGCCCCTGGCAACGGAAGGCTGAGCAAGGAGGCCCGGGCCCGGGCCTAGTTTTCGGGGCTGGCCCGGCACCAGCGGCCGGCGCCAGGGAGGGGACCCCCGGAGGCTGAGGAGCGGGAGGCGTCGGCTTCCCCGGGGCCCGCCTCCCGGAGCTCCTCCTGGCGGTGCCGGAACGCGAAGACACGCAATCCCGGACAGGGCCCCGGGGGGGCGGCCCTGCGGCCCTGTGGTGCCCGAAGCGTGTTCGCCGGGCGTTTTCCGGCCAATTCTCACGAGCGTTCTGCCCAAATCGGCATCGATTTGGGCAGAACGCTCGTGAGAATTGGCCGGCGTTGGGCAGCCCTGGTCAGCGCCCAGTGCCGCGTGGAGCAGGGCCCTTTCTCGCTCGGGGCATGGCGAGGCCACCCGGAAAACGAGCCGCGACGATGGGGCGCGGTCGGCAGCCCCGGCGCCGGGGAGTTTCCCAGAGCAGAGTGGATGGAGGCGCCGTGGCCGGGCGTCCGCCTCCGCCGTGGCGGGCGGCCGGGGCGCCCGTGGAGGGGGCTGGCCTCTGTGGGGGAACGGAGTGATCTCTCACTCCACGGCTGGGACGAAGCTGCAAAAGGTGCCGTTGTCGCCGGGACGGTCGGGGGGACTCGTGGCGCGGGACTCAGGGTTCCCCATGCGGAGGCCCCCAGGCTCAGGCCCCTGGCAACGGAAGGCTGAGCAAGCAGGCCCGGGCCCGGGCCCGGGTTTCGGGGCTGGCCCGGCCCCAGCGGCCGGCGCCAGGGAGGGGACCCCCGGAGGCTGAGGAGCGGGAGGCGTCGGCCTCCCCGGGGCCCGCCTCCCGGAGCTCCTCCTGGCGGTGTCGGAACGCGACGACACGCGATCCCGGACAGGGCCCCGGGGGGGCGGCCCTGCGGCCCTGTAGTGCCCGAAGTGTGTTCGCCGGGCGTTTTCCGGCCAATTCTCACGAGCGTTCTGCCCAAATGGGCATCGATTTGGGCAGAACGCTCGTGAGAATTGGCCGGCGTTGGGCAGCCCTGGTCAGCGCCCAGTGCCGCGTGGAGCAGGGCGCTTTCTCGCTCGGGGCATGGCGCGGCCACCCGGAAAACGAGCCGCGACGATGGGGCGCGGCCGGCGGCCCCGGCGCCGGGGAGTTTTCCCCGAGCAGAGTGGATGGAGGCGCCGTGGCCGGGCGTCCGCCTCCGCCGTGGCGGGCGGCCGGGGCGCCCGTGGAGGGGGCGGGCCTCTGTGGGGGAACGGAGTGATCTCTCACTCCACGGCTGGGACCAAGCCGCGAAAGGTGCCGTTGTCGCCGGGACGGTCGGGGGGACTCGTGGCGCGGGACTCAGGGTTCCCCATGCGGAGGCCCCCAGGCTCAGGCCCCTGGCAACGGAAGGCTGAGCAAGGAGGCCCGGGCCCAGGCCTAGCTTTCGGGGCTGGCCCGGCCCCAGCGGCCGGCGCCAGGGAGGGGACCCCCGGAGGCTGAGGAGCGGGAGGCGTCGGCCTCCCCGGGGCCCGCCTCCCGGAGCTCCTCCTGGCGGTGCCGGAACGCGACGACACGCGATCCCGGACAGGGCCCCGGGGGGGCGGCCCTGCGGCCCTCTGGTGCCCGAAGTGTGTTCGCCGGGCGTTTTCCGGCCAATTCTCACGAGCGTTCTGCCCAAATCGGGATCGATTTGGGCAGAACGCTCGTGAGAATTGGCCGGCGTTGGGCAGCCCTGGTCAGCGCCCAGTGCCGCGTGGAGCAGGGCGCTTTCTCGCTCGGGGCATGGCGCGGCCACCCGGAAAACGAGCCGCGACGATGGGGCGCGGCCGGCACCCCGGCGCCGGGGAGTTTTCCCCGAGCAGAGTGGATGGAGGCGCCGTGGCCGGGCGTCCGCCTCCGCCGTGGCGGGCGGCTGGGGCGCCCGTGGAGGGGGCTGGCTTCTGTGGGGGAACGGAGTGATCTCTCACTCCACGGCTGGGACCAAGCCGCGAAAGGTGCCGTTGTCGCCGGGACGGTCGGGGGGACTCGTGGCCCGGGACTCAGGGTTCCCCATGCGGAGGCTCCCAGGCTCAGGCACCTGCCAACGGAAGGCTGAGCAAGCAGGCACGGGCCCAGGCCTAGATTTCGGGGCTGGCCCGGCCCCAGAGGCCGGCGCCAGGGAGGGGACACCCGGAGGCTGAGGAGCGGGAGGCGTCGGCCTCCCCGGGGCCCGCCTCCCGGAGCTCCTCCTGGCGGTGCCGGAACGCGACGACACGCGATCCCGGACAGGGCCCCGGGGGGGCGGCCCTGCGGCCCTGTGGTGCCCGAAGTGTGTTCGCCGGGCGTTTTCCGGCCAATTCTCACGAGCGTTCTGCCCAAATCGGGATCGATTTGGGCAGAACGCTCGTGAGAATTGGCCGGCGTTGGGCAGCCCTGGTCAGCGCCCAGTGCCGCGTGGAGCAGGGCGCTTTCTCGCTCGGGGCATGGCGCGGCCACCCGGAAAAAGAGCCGCGACGATGGGGCGCGGCCGGCGGCCCCGGCGCCGGGGAGTTTTCCCCGAGCAGAGTGGATGGAGGCGCCGTGGCCGGGCGTCCGCCTCCGCCGTGGCAGGCGGCCGGGGCGCCCGTGGAGGGGGCTGGACTCTGTGGGGGAACGGAGTGATCTCTCAATCCATGGCTGGGACCAAACCGCAATAGGTGCCGTTGTCGCCGGGACGGTCGGGGGGACTCGTGGTGCGGGACTCAGGGTTCCCCATGCGGAGGTCCCCAGGCTCAGGCCCCTGGCAACGGAAGGCTGAGCAAGCAGGCCCGGGCCCGGGCCTAGCTTTCGGGGCTGGCCCGGCACCAGTGGCCGGCGCCAGGGAGGGGACCCCCGGAGGCTGAGGAGCGGGAGGCGTCGGCCTCCCCGGGGCCCACCTCCCGGAGCTCCTCCTGGCGGTGCCGGAACGCGACGACACGCGATCCCGGACAGGGCCCCGGGGGGGCGGCCCTGCGGCCCTGTGGTGCCCGAAGTGTGTTCGCCGGGCGTTTTCCGGCCAATTCTCACGAGCGTTCTGCCCAAATCGGCATCGATTTGGGCAGAACGCTCGTGAGAATTGGCCGGCGTTGGGCAGCCCTGGTCAGCGCCCAGTGCCGCGTGGAGCAGGGCCCTTTCTCGCTCGGGGCATGGCGAGGCCACCCGGAAAACGAGCCGCGACGATGGGGCGCGGTCGGCAGCCCCGGCGCCGCGGAGTTTCCCAGAGCAGAGTGGATGGAGGCGCCGTGGCCGGGCGTCCGCCTCCGCCGTGGCGGGCGGCCGGGGCGCCCGTGGAGGGGGCTGGCCTCTGTGGGGGAACGGAGTGATCTCTCACTCCACGGCTGGGACGAAGCTGCAAAAGGTGCCGTTGTCGCCGGGACGGCCGGGGGGACTCGTGGCGCGGGACTCAGGGTTCCCCATGCGGAGGCCCCCAGGCTCAGGCCCCTGGCAACGGAAGGCTGAGCAAGCAGGCCCGGGCCCGTGCCCGGGTTTCGGGGCTGGCCCGGCCCCAGCGGCCGGCGCCAGGGAGGGGACCCCCGGAGGCTGAGGAGCGGGAGGCGTCGGCCTCCCCGGGGCCCGCCTCCCGGAGCTCCTCCTGGCGGTGCCGGAACGCGACGACACGCGATCCCGGACAGGGCCCCGGGGGGGCGGCCCTGCGGCCCTGTAGTGCCCGAAGTGTGTTCGCCGGGCGTTTTCCGGCCAATTCTCACGAGCGTTCTGCCCAAATGGGCATCGATTTGGGCAGAACGGTCGTGAGAATTGGCCGGCGTTGGGCAGCCCTGGTCAGCGCCCAGTGCCGCGTGGAGCAGGGCGCTTTCTCGCTCGGGGCATGTCGCGGCCACCCGGAAAACGAGCCGCGACGATGGGGCGCGGCCGGCGGCCCCGGCGCCGGGGAGTTTTCCCCGAGCAGAGTGGATGGAGGCGCCGTGGCCGGGCGTCCGCCTCCGCCGTGGCGGGCGGCCGGGGCGCCCGTGGAGGGGGCTGGCCTCTGTGGGGGAACGGAGTTATCTCTCACTCCACGGCTGGGACCAAGCCGCGAAAGGTGCCGTTGTCGCCGGGACGGTCGGGGGGACTCGTGGCGCGGGACTCAGGGTTCCCCATGCGGAGGCCCCCAGGCTCAGGCCCCTGGCAACGGAAGGCTGAGCAAGGAGGCCCGGGCCCAGGCCTAGCTTTCGGGGCTGGCCCGGCCCCAGCGGCCGGCGCCAGGGAGGGGACCCCCGGAGGCTGAGGAGCGGGAGGCGTCGGCCTCCCCGGGGCCCGCCTCCCGGAGCTCCTCCTGGCGGTGCCGGAACGCGACGACACGCGATCCCGGACAGGGCCCCGGGGGGGCGGCCCTGCGGCCCTGTGGTGCCCGAAGCGTGTTCGCCGGGCGTTTTCCGGCCAATTCTCACGAGCGTTCTGCCCAAATCGGCATCGATTTGGGCAGGACGCTCGTGAGAATTGGCCGGCGTTGGGCAGCCCTGGTCAGCGCCCAGTACCGCGTGGAGCAGGGCCCTTTCTCGCTCGGGGCATGGCGCGGCCACCCGGAAAACGAGCCGCGACGATGGGGCGCGGTCGGCAGCCCCGGCGCCGGGGAGTTTCCCCGAGCAGAGTGGATGGAGGCGCCGTGGCCGGGCGTCCGCCTCCGCCGTGGCGGGCGGCCGGGGCGCCCGTGGAGGGGGCTGGCCTCTGTGGGGGAATGGAGTGATCTCTCACTCCACGGCTGGGACCAAGCCGCGAAAGGTGCCGTTGTCGCCGGGACGGTCGGGGGGACTCGTGGCGCGGGACACAGGGTTCCCCATGCGGAGGCCCCCAGGTTCAGGCCCCTGGCAACGGAAGGCTGAGCAAGGAGGCCCGGGCCCGGGCCTAGCTTTCGGGGCTGGCCCGGCCCCAGCGGCCGGCGCCAGGGAGGGGACCCCCGGAGGCTGAGGTGCGGGAGGCGTCGGCCTCCCCGGGGCCCGCCTCCCGGAGCTCGTCCTGGCGGTGCCGGAACGCGACGACACGCGATCCCGGACAGGGCCCCGGGGGGGCGGACCTGCGGCCCTCTGGTGCCCGAAGTGTGTTCGCCGGGCGTTTTCCGGCCAATTCTCACGAGCGTTTTGCCCAAATCGGGATCGATTTTGGCAGAACGCTCGTGAGTATTGGCCGGCGTTGGGCAGCCCTGGTCAGCGCCCAGCGCCGCGTGGAGCAGGGCCCTTTCTCGCTCGGGGCATGGCGCGGCCACCCAGAAAACGAGCCGCGACGATGGGGCGCGGCCGGCGGCCCCGGCGCCGGGGAGTTTTCCCCGAGCAGAGTGGATGGAGGCGCCGTGGCCGGGCGTCCGCCTCCGCCGTGGCGGGCGGCCGGGACGCCCGTGGAGGGGGCTGGCCTCTGTGGGGGAACGGAGTGATCTCTCACTAAACGGCTGGGACGAAGCCGCGAAAGGTGCCGTTGTCGCCGGGACGGTCGGGGGGACACGTGGCGCGGGACTCAGGGTTCCCCATGCGGAGTCCCCCAGGCTCAGGCCCCTGGCAACGGAAGGCTGAGCAAGCAGGCCCGTCCCCGGGCCCGGGTTTCGGGGCTGGCCCGGCCCCAGCGGCCGGCGCCAGGGAGGGGACCCCCGGAGGCTGAGGAGCGGGAGGCGTCGGCCTCCCCGGGGCCCGCCTCCCGGAGCTCCTCCTGGTGGTGCCGGAAAGCGACGACACGCGATCCCGGACAGGGCCCCGGGGGGGCGGCCCTGCGGCCCTCTGGTGCCCGAAGTGTGTTCGCCGGGCGTTTTCCGGCCAATTCTCACGAGCGTTCTGCCCAAATCGGCATCGATTTGGGCAGAACGCTCGTGAGAATTGGCCGGCGTTGGGCAGCCCTGGTCAGCGCCCAGGGCCGCGTGGAGCAGGGCCCTTTCTCGCTCGGGGCATGGCGCGGCCACCCGGAAAACGAGCCGCGACGATGGGGCGCGGCCAGAGGCCCCGGCGCCGGGGAGTTTTCCCCGAGCAGAGTGGATGGAGGCTCCGTGGCCGGGCGTCCGACTCCGCCGTGGCGGGCGGCCGGGGCGCCCATGGAGGGGGCTGGCCTCTGTGGGGGAACGGAGTGATCTCTCACTCCACGGCTGGGACCAAGCCGCGAAAAGTGCCGTTGTCGCTGGGACGGTCGGGGGGACTCTGGGCGCAGGACTCAGGGTTCCCCATGCGGAGGCTCCCAGGCTCAGGCCCCTGGCAACGGAAGGCTGAGCAAGCAGGCCCGGGCCCGGGCCTAGCTTTCGGGGCTGGCCCGGCACCAGCGGCCGGCGCCAGGGAGGGGACCCCCGGAGGCTGAGGAGCGGGAGGCGTCGGCCTCCCCGGGGCCCGCCTCCCGGAGCTCCTCCTGGCGGTGCCGGAACGCGACGACACGCGATCCCGGACAGGGCCCCGGGGGGGCGGCCCTGCGGCCCTGTGGTGCCCGAAGTGTGTTCGCCGGGCGTTTTCCGGCCAATTCTCACGAGCGTTCTGCCCAAATGGGCATCGATTTGGGCAGAACGGTCGTGAGAATTGGCCGGCGTTGGGCAGCCCTGGTCAGCGCCCAGTGCCGCGTGGAGCAGGGCGCTTTCTCGCTCGGGGCATGTCGCGGCCACCCGGAAAACGAGCCGCGACGATGGGGCGCGGCCGGCGGCCCCGGCGCCGGGGAGTTTTCCCCGAGCAGAGTGGATGGAGGCGCCGTGGCCGGGCGTCCGCCTCCGCCGTGGCGGGCGGCCGGGGCGCCCGTGGAGGGGGCTGGCCTCTGTGGGGGAACGGAGTTATCTCTCACTCCACGGCTGGGACCAAGCCGCGAAAGGTGCCGTTGTCGCCGGGACGGTCGGGGGGACTCGTGGCGCGGGACTCAGGGTTCCCCATGCGGAGGCCCCCAGGCTCAGGCCCCTGGCAACGGAAGGCTGAGCAAGGAGGCCCGGGCCCAGGCCTAGCTTTCGGGGCTGGCCCGGCCCCAGCGGCCGGCGCCAATGAGGGGACCCCCGGAGGCTGAGGAGCGGGAGGCGTCGGCCTCCCCGGGGCCCGCCTCCCGGAGCTCCTCCTGGCGGTGCCGGAACGCGACGACACGCGATCCCGGACAGGGCCCCGGGGGGGCGGCCCTGCGGCCCTGTGGTGCCCGAAGCGTGTTCGCCGGGCGTTTTCCGGCCAATTCTCACGAGCGTTCTGCCCAAATCGGCATCGATTTGGGCAGAACGCTCGTGAGAATTGGCCGGCGTTGGGCAGCCCTGGTCAGCGCCCAGTACCGCGTGGAGCAGGGCCCTTTCTCGCTCGGGGCATGGCGCGGCCACCCGGAAAACGAGCCGCGACGATGGGGCGCGGTCGGCAGCCCCGGCGCCGGGGAGTTTCCCCGAGCAGAGTGGATGGAGGCGCCGTGGCCGGGCGTCCGCCTCCGCCGTGGCGGGCGGCCGGGGCGCCCGTGGAGGGGGCTGGCCTCTGTGCGGGAACGGAGTGATCTCTCACTCCACGGCTGGGACCAAGCCGCGAAAGGTGCCGTTGTCGCCGGGACGGTCGGGGGGACTCGTGGCGCGGGACTCAGGGTTCCCCATGCGGAGGCCCCCAGGCTCAGGCCCCTGGCAACGGAAGGCTGAGCAAGCAGGCCCGGGCCCGGGCCCGGGTTTCGGGGCTGGCCCGGCCCCAGCGGCCGGCGCCAGGGAGGGGACCCCCGGAGGCTGAGGAGCGGGAGGCGTCGGCCTCCCCGGGGCCCTCCTCCCGGAGCTCCTCCTGGCGGTGCCGGAAAGCGACGACACGCGATCCCGGACAGGGCCCCGGGGGGGCGGCCCTGCGGCCCTGTGGTGCCCGAAGTGTGTTCGCCGCGCGTTTTCCGGCCAATTCTCACGAGCGTTCTGCCCAAATCGGGATCGATTTGGGCAGAACGCTCGTGAGAATTGGCCGGCGTTGGGCAGCCCTGGTCAGCGCCCAGTGCCGCGTGGAGCAGGGCGCTTTCTCGCTCGGGGCATGGCGCGGCCACCCGGAAAACGAGCCGCGACGATGGGGCGCGGCCGGCGGCCCCGGCGCCGGGGAGTTTTCCCCGAGCAGAGTGGATTGAGGCGCCGTGGCCGGGCGTCCGCCTCCGCCGTGGCGGGCGGCTGGGGCGCCCGTGGAGGGGGCTGGCCTCTGTGGGGGAACGGAGTGATCTCTCACTCCACGGCTGGGACCAAGCCGCGAAAGGTGCCGTTGTCGCCGGGACGGTCGGGGGGACTCGTGGCCCGGGACTCAGGGTTCCCCATGCGGAGGCTCCCAGGCTCAGGCACCTGGCAACGGAAGGCTGAGCAAGCAGGCACGGGCCCAGGCCTAGATTTCGGGGCTGGCCCGGCCCCAGAGGCCGGCGCCAGGGAGGGGACACCCGGAGGCTGAGGAGCGGGAGGCGTCGGCCTCCCCGGGGCCCGCCTCCCGGAGCTCCTCCTGGCGGTGCCGGAACGCGACGACACGCGATCCCGGACAGGGCCCCGGGGGGGCGGCCCTGCGGCCCTGTGGTGCCCGAAGTGTGTTCGCCGGGCGTTTTCCGGCCAATTCTCACGAGCGTTCTGCCCAAATCGGGATCGATTTGGGCAGAACGCTCGTGAGAATTGGCCGGCGTTGGTCAGCCCTGGTCAGCGCCCAGTGCCGCGTGGAGCAGGGCGCTTTCTCGCTCGAGGCATGGCGCGGCCACCCGGAAAACGAGCCGCGACGATGGGGCGCGGCCGGCGGCCCCGGCGCCGGGGAATTTTCCCAGAGCAGAGTGGATGGAGGCGCCGTGGCCGGGCGTCCGCCTCCGCCGTGGCGGGCGGCCGGGGTGCCCGTGGAGGGGGCTGGCCTCTGTGGGGGAACGGAGTGATCTCTCACTCCACGGCTGGGACGAAGCTGCGAAAGGTGCCGTTGTCGCCGGGACGGTCGGGGGGACTCGTGGCGCGGGACTCAGGGTTCCCCATGCGGAGGCCCCCAGGCTCAGGCCCCTGGCAACGGAAGGCTGAGCAAGCAGGCCCGGGCCCGGGCCCGGGTTTCGGGGCTGGCCCGGCCCCAGCGGCCGGCGCCAGGGAGGGGACCCCCGGAGGCTGAGGAGCGGGAGGCGTCGGCCTCCCCGGGGCCCACCTCCCGGAGCTCCTCCTGGCGGTGCCGGAAAGCGACGACACGCGATCCCGGACAGGGCCCCGGGGGGGCGGCCCTGCGGCCCTGTGGTGCCCGAACTGTGTTCGCCGGGCGTTTTCCGGCCAATTCTCACGAGCGTTCTGCCCAAATCGGCATCGATTTGGGCAGAACGCTCGTGAGAATTGGCCGGCGTTGGGCAGCCCAGGTCAGCGCCGCGTTCCGCGTGAGCAGGGCCCTTTCTCGCTCGAGGCATGTCGCGGCCACCCGCAAAACGAGCCGCGACAATGGGGCGCGGTCGGCGGCCCCGGCGCCGGGGAGTTTCCCCGAGCAGAGTGGATGGAGGCGCCGTGGCCGTGCGTCCGCCTCCGCCGTGGCAGGCGGCCGGGGCGCCCGTGGAGGGGGCTGGCCTCTGTGGGGGAACGGAGTGATCTCTCACTCCACGGCTGGGACGAAGCCGCGAAAGGTGCCGTTGTCGCCGGGACGGTCGGGGGGACTCGTGGCGCGGGACTCAGGGTTCCCCATGCGGAGGCCCCCAGGCTCAGGCCCCTGGCAACGGAAGGCTGAGCAAGCAGGCCCGGCCCCGGGCCCGGGTTTCGGGGCTGGCCCGGCCCCAGCGGCTGGCGCCAGGGAGGGGACCCCCGGAGGCTGAGGTGCGGGAGGCGTCGGCCTCCCCGGGGCCCGCCTCCCGGAGCTCCTCCTGGCGGTGCCGGAACGCGAAGACACGCGATCCCGGACAGGGCCCCGGGGGGGCGGCCCTGCAGCCCTCTGGGGCCCGAAGTGTGTTCGCCGGGCGTTTTCCGGCCAATTCTCACGAGCGTTCTGCCCAAATCGGCATCGATTTGGGCAGAACGCTCGTGAGAATTGGCCGGCGTTGGGCAGCCCTGGTCAGCGCCCAGTTCCGCGTGAGCAGGGCCCTTTCTCTCTCGAGGCATGTCGCGGCCACCCGGAAAACGAGCCGCGACAATGGGGCGCGGTCGGCGGCCCCGGCGCCGGGGAGTTTCCCCGAGCAGAGTGGATGGAGGCGCCGTGGCCGTGCGTCCGCCTCCGCCGTGGCGGGCGGCTATGGCGCCCGTGGAGGGGGCTGGCCTCTGTGGGGGAACGGAGTGATCTCTCACTCCACGGCTGGGACCAAGCCGCGAAAGGTGCCGTGGTCGCCGGGACGGTCGGGGGGACTCGTGGCGCGGGACTCAGGGTTCCCCATGCGGAGGCCCCCAGGCTCAGGCCCCTGGCAACGGAAGGCTGAGCAAGCAGGCCCGGGCCCGGGCCCGGGTTTCGGGGCTGGCCCGGCCCCAGCGGCCGGCGCCAGGGAGGGGACCCCCGGAGGCTGAGGAGCGGGAGGCGTCGGCCTCCCCGGGGCCCGCCTCCTGGAGCTCCTCCTGGCGGTGCCAGAACGCGACGACACGCGATCCCGGACAGGGCCCCGGGGGGGCGGCCCTGCGGCCCTGTAGTGCCCGAAGTGTGTTCGCCGGGCGTTTTCCGGCCAATTCTCACGAGCGTTCTGCCCATATCGGGATCGATTTGGGCAGAACGCTCGTGAGAATTGGCCGGCGTTGGGCAGCCCTGGTCAGCGCCCAGTGCCGCGTGGAGCAGGGCGCTTTCTCGCTCGGGGCATGGCGCGGCCACCCGGAAAACGAGCCGCGACGATGGGGCGCGGCCGGCGGCCCCGGCGCCGGGGAGTTTTCCCCGAGCAGAGTGGATGGAGGCGCCGTGGCCGGGCGTCCGCCTCCGCCGTGGCGGGCGGCCGGGGCGCCCGTCGAGGGGACTGGCCTCTGTGGGGGAACGGAGTGATCTCTCACTCCACGGCCGGGACCAAGCCGCGAAAGGTGCCGTTGTCGCCGGGACGGTCGGGGGGACTCGTGGCGCGGGACTCAGGGTTCCCCATGCGGAGGCTCCCAGGCTCAGGCCCCTGGCAACGGAAGGCTGAGCAAGCAGGCCCGGGCCCGGGCCTAGCTTT
The DNA here is from genome assembly GCF_922984935.1 of Meles meles. Lineage (NCBI taxonomy): Eukaryota > Metazoa > Chordata > Mammalia > Carnivora > Mustelidae > Meles > Meles meles. Next base: position 494,499 of record NW_025721152.1, read on the forward strand.
CGGGGCAGGCCCGGCCCCAGCGGCCGGCGCCAGGGAGGGGACCCCCGGAGGCTGAGGAGCGGGAGGCATCGGCCTCCCCGGGGCCCGCCTCCCGGAGCTCCTCCTGGCGGTGCCGGAACGCGACGACACGCGATCCCGGACAGGGCCCCGGGGGGGCGGCCCTGCGGCCCTGTGGTGCCCGAACTGTGTTCGCCGGGCGTTTTCCGGCCAATTCTCACGAGCGTTCTGCCCAAATCGGCATCGATTTGGGCAGAACGCTCGTGAGAATTGGCCGGCGTTGGGCAGCCCTGGTCAGCGCCAAGTTCCGCGTGAGCAGGGCCCTTTCTCGCTCGAGGCATGTCGCGGCCACCCGCAAAAGGAGCCGCGACAATGGGGCGCGGTCGGCGGCCCCGGCGCCGGGGAGTTTCCCCGAGCAGAGTGGATGGAGGCACCGTGGCCGGGCGTCCGCCTCCGCCGTGGCAGGCGGCCGGGGCGCCCGTGGAGGGGGCTGGCCTCTGTGGGGGAACGGAGTGATCTCTCACTCCACGGCTGGGACGAAGCCGCGAAAGGTGCCGTTGTCGCCGGGACGGTCGGGGGGACTCGTGGCGCGGGACTCAGGGTTCCCCATGCGGAGGCCCCCAGTCTCAGGCCCCTGGCAACGGAAGGCTGAGCAAGCAGGCCCGGGCCCGGGCCCGGGTTTCGGGGCTGGCCCGGCCCCAGCGGCCGGCGCCAGGGAGGGGACCCCCGGAGGCTGAGGAGCGGGAGGCGTCGGCCTCCCCGGGGCCCGCCTCCCGGTGCTCCTCCTGGCGGTGCCGGAACGCGATGACACGCGATCCCGGACAGGGCCCCGGGGGGGCGGCCCTGCGGCCCTCTGGGGCCCGAAGTGTGTTCGCCGGGCGTTTTCCGGCCAATTCTCACGAGCGTTCTGCCCAAATCGGGATCGATTTGGGCAGAACGCTCGTGAGAATTGGCCGGCGTTGGGCAGCCCTGGTCAGCGCCCAGTGCCGCGTGGAGCAGGGCGCTTTCTCGCTCGGGGCATGGCGCGGCCACCCGGAAAACGAGCCGCGAAGATGGGGCGCGGCCGGCGGCCCCGGCGCCGGGGAGTTTTCCCCGAGCAGAGTGGATGGAGGCGCCGTGGCCGGGCGTCCGCCTCCGCCGTGGCGGGCGGCCGGGGCGCCCGTGGAGGGGGCTGGCCTCTGTGGGGGAACGGAGTGATCTCTCACTCCACGGCTGGGACCAAGCCGCGAAAGGTGCCGTTGTCGCCGGGACGGTCGGGGGGACTCGTGGCGCGGGACTCAGGGTTCCCCATGCGGAGGCCCCCAGGCTCAGGCCCCTGGCAACGGAAGGCTGAGCAAGCAGGCCCGGGCCCGGGCCCGGGTTTCGGGGCTGGCCCGGCCCCAGCGGCCGGCGCCAGGGAGGGGAACCCCGGAGGCTGAGGAGCGGGAGGCGTCGGCCTCCCCGGGGCCCGCCTCCCGGAGCTCCTCCTGGCGGTGCCGGAACGCGACGACACGCGATCCCGGACAGGGCCCCGGGGGGGCGGCCCTGCGGCCCTGTGGTGCCCGAACTGTGTTCGCCGGGCGTTTTCCGGCCAATTCTCACGAGCGTTCTGCCCAAATCGGCATCGATTTGGGCAGAACGCTCGTGAGAATTGGCCGGCGTTGGGCAGCCCTGGTCAGCGCCCAGTTCCGCGTGAGCAGGGCCCTTTCTCTCTCGAGGCATGTCGCGGCCACCCGGAAAACGAGCCGCGACAATGGGGCGCGGTCGGCGGCCCCGGCGCCGCGGAGTTTCCCAGAGCAGAGTGGATGGAGGCGCCGTGGCCGGGCGTCCGCCTCCGCCGTGGCGGGCGGCCGGGGCGCCCGTGGAGGGGGCTGGCCTCTGTGGGGGAACGGAGTGATCTCTCACTCCACGGCTGGGACGAAGCTGCAAAAGGTGCCGTTGTCGCCGGGACGGCCGGGGGGACTCGTGGCGCGGGACTCAGGGTTCCCCATGCGGAGGCCCCCAGGCTCAGGCCCCTGGCAACGGAAGGCTGAGCAAGCAGGCCCGGGCCCGTGCCCGGGTTTCGGGGCTGGCCCGGCCCCAGCGGCCGGCGCCAGGGAGGGGACCCCCGGAGGCTGAGGAGCGGGAGGCGTCGGCCTCCCCGGGGCCCGCCTCCCGGAGCTCCTCCTGGCGGTGCCGGAACGCGACGACACGCGATCCCGGACAGGGCCCCGGGGGGGCGGCCCTGCGGCCCTGTAGTGCCCGAAGTGTGTTCGCCGGGCGTTTTCCGGCCAATTCTCACGAGCGTTCTGCCCAAATGGGCATCGATTTGGGCAGAACGGTCGTGAGAATTGGCCGGCGTTGGGCAGCCCTGGTCAGCGCCCAGTGCCGCGTGGAGCAGGGCGCTTTCTCGCTCGGGGCATGTCGCGGCCACCCGGAAAACGAGCCGCGACGATGGGGCGCGGCCGGCGGCCCCGGCGCCGGGGAGTTTTCCCCGAGCAGAGTGGATGGAGGCGCCGTGGCCGGGCGTCCGCCTCCGCCGTGGCGGGCGGCCGGGGCGCCCGTGGAGGGGGCTGGCCTCTGTGGGGGAACGGAGTTATCTCTCACTCCACGGCTGGGACCAAGCCGCGAAAGGTGCCGTTGTCGCCGGGACGGTCGGGGGGACTCGTGGCGCGGGACTCAGGGTTCCCCATGCGGAGGCCCCCAGGCTCAGGCCCCTGGCAACGGAAGGCTGAGCAAGGAGGCCCGGGCCCAGGCCTAGCTTTCGGGGCTGGCCCGGCCCCAGCGGCCGGCGCCAGGGAGGGGACCCCCGGAGGCTGAGGAGCGGGAGGCGTCGGCCTCCCCGGGGCCCGCCTCCCGGAGCTCGTCCTGGCGGTGCCGGAACGCGACGACACGCGATCCCGGACAGGGCCCCGGGGGGGCGGACCTGCGGCCCTCTGGTGCCCGAAGTGTGTTCGCCGGGCGTTTTCCGGCCAATTCTCACGAGCGTTTTGCCCAAATCGGGATCGATTTTGGCAGAACGCTCGTGAGTATTGGCCGGCGTTGGGCAGCCCTGGTCAGCGCCCAGCGCCGCGTGGAGCAGGGCCCTTTCTTGCTCGGGGCATGGCGCGGCCACCCAGAAAACGAGCCGCGACGATGGGGCGCGGCCGGCGGCCCCGGCGCCGGGGAGTTTTCCCCGAGCAGAGTGGATGGAGGCGCCGTGGCCGGGCGTCCGCCTCCGCCGTGGCGGGCGGCCGGGACGCCCGTGGAGGGGGCTGGCCTCTGTGGGGGAACGGAGTGATCTCTCACTAAACGGCTGGGACGAAGCCGCGAAAGGTGCCGTTGTCGCCGGGACGGTCGGGGGGACACGTGGCGCGGGACTCAGGGTTCCCCATGCGGAGTCCCCCAGGCTCAGGCCCCTGGCAACGGAAGGCTGAGCAAGCAGGCCCGTCCCCGGGCCCGGGTTTCGGGGCTGGCCCGGCCCCAGCGGCCGGCGCCAGGGAGGGGACCCCCGGAGGCTGAGGAGCGGGAGGCGTCGGCCTCCCCGGGGCCCGCCTCCCGGAGCTCCTCCTGGTGGTGCCGGAAAGCGACGACACGCGATCCCGGACAGGGCCCCGGGGGGGCGGCCCTGCGGCCCTCTGGTGCCCGAAGTGTGTTCGCCGGGCGTTTTCCGGCCAATTCTCACGAGCGTTCTGCCCAAATCGGCATCGATTTGGGCAGAACGCTCGTGAGAATTGGCCGGCGTTGGGCAGCCCTGGTCAGCGCCCAGGGCCGCGTGGAGCAGGGCCCTTTCTCGCTCGGGGCATGGCGCGGCCACCCGGAAAACGAGCCGCGACGATGGGGCGCGGCCAGAGGCCCCGGCGCCGGGGAGTTTTCCCCGAGCAGAGTGGATGGAGGCTCCGTGGCCGGGCGTCCGACTCCGCCGTGGCGGGCGGCCGGGGCGCCCATGGAGGGGGCTGGCCTCTGTGGGGGAACGGAGTGATCTCTCACTCCACGGCTGGGACCAAGCCGCGAAAAGTGCCGTTGTCGCCGGGACGGTCGGGGGGACTCTGGGCGCAGGACTCAGGGTTCCCCATGCGGAGGCTCCCAGGCTCAGGCCCCTGGCAACGGAAGGCTGAGCAAGCAGGCCCGGGCCCGGGCCTAGCTTTCGGGGCTGGCCCGGCACCAGCGGCCGGCGCCAGGGAGGGGACCCCCGGAGGCTGAGGAGCGGGAGGCGTCGGCCTCCCCGGGGCCCGCCTCCCGGAGCTCCTCCTGGCGGTGCCGGAACGCGACGACACGCGATCCCGGACAGGGCCCCGGGGGGGCGGCCCTGCGGCCCTGTGGTGCCCGAAGTGTGTTCGCCGGGCGTTTTCCGGCCAATTCTCACGAGCGTTCTGCCCAAATGGGCATCGATTTGGGCAGAACGGTCGTGAGAATTGGCCGGCGTTGGGCAGCCCTGGTCAGCGCCCAGTGCCGCGTGGAGCAGGGCGCTTTCTCGCTCGGGGCATGTCGCGGCCACCCGGAAAACGAGCCGCGACGATGGGGCGCGGCCGGCGGCCCCGGCGCCGGGGAGTTTTCCCCGAGCAGAGTGGATGGAGGCGCCGTGGCCGGGCGTCCGCCTCCGCCGTGGCGGGCGGCCGGGGCGCCCGTGGAGGGGGCTGGCCTCTGTGGGGGAACGGAGTTATCTCTCACTCCACGGCTGGGACCAAGCCGCGAAAGGTGCCGTTGTCGCCGGGACGGTCGGGGGGACTCGTGGCGCGGGACTCAGGGTTCCCCATGCGGAGGCCCCCAGGCTCAGGCCCCTGGCAACGGAAGGCTGAGCAAGGAGTTCCGGGCCCAGGCCTAGCTTTCGGGGCTGGCCCGGCCCCAGCGGCCGGCGCCAGGGAGGGGACCCCCGGAGGCTGAGGAGCGGGAGGCGTCGGCCTCCCCGGGGCCCGCCTCCCGGAGCTCCTCCTGGCGGTGCCGGAACGCGACGACACGCGATCCCGGACAGGGCCCCGGGGGGGCGGCCCTGCGGCCCTGTGGTGCCCGAAGCGTGTTCGCCGGGCGTTTTCCGGCCAATTCTCACGAGCGTTCTGCCCAAATCGGCATCGATTTGGGCAGAACGCTCGTGAGAATTGGCCGGCGTTGGGCAGCCCTGGTCAGCGCCCAGTACCGCGTGGAGCAGGGCCCTTTCTCGCTCGGGGCATGGCGCGGCCACCCGGAAAACGAGCCGCGACGATGGGGCGCGGTCGGCAGCCCCGGCGCCGGGGAGTTTCCCCGAGCAGAGTGGATGGAGGCGCCGTGGCCGGGCGTCCGCCTCCGCCGTGGCGGGCGGCCGGGGCGCCCGTGGAGGGGGCTGGCCTCTGTGGGGGAACGGAGTGATCTCTCACTCCACGGCTGGGACCAAGCCGCGAAAGGTGCCGTTGTCGCCGGGACGGTCGGGGGGACTCGTGGCGCGGGACTCAGGGTTCCCCATGCGGAGGCCCCCAGGCTCAGGCCCCTGGCAACGGAAGGCTGAGCAAGCAGGCCCGGGCCCGGGCCCGGGTTTCGGGGCTGGCCCGGCCCCAGCGGCCGGCGCCAGGGAGGGGACCCCCGGAGGCTGAGGAGCGGGAGGCGTCGGCCTCCCCGGGGCCCGCCTCCCGGAGCTCCTCCTGGCGGTGCCGGAAAGCGACGACACGCGATCCCGGACAGGGCCCCGGGGGGGCGGCCCTGCGGCCCTGTGGTGCCCGAAGTGTGTTCGCCGCGCGTTTTCCGGCCAATTCTCACGAGCGTTCTGCCCAAATCGGGATCGATTTGGGCAGAACGCTCGTGAGAATTGGCCGGCGTTGGGCAGCCCTGGTCAGCGCCCAGTGCCGCGTGGAGCAGGGCGCTTTCTCGCTCGGGGCATGGCGCGGCCACCCGGAAAACGAGCCGCGACGATGGGGCGCGGCCGGCGGCCCCGGCGCCGGGGAGTTTTCCCCGAGCAGAGTGGATTGAGGCGCCGTGGCCGGGCGTCCGCCTCCGCCGTGGCGGGCGGCTGGGGCGCCCGTGGAGGGGGCTGGCCTCTGTGGGGGAACGGAGTGATCTCTCACTCCACGGCTGGGACCAAGCCGCGAAAGGTGCCGTTGTCGCCGGGACGGTCGGGGGGACTCGTGGCCCGGGACTCAGGGTTCCCCATGCGGAGGCTCCCAGGCTCAGGCACCTGGCAACGGAAGGCTGAGCAAGCAGGCACGGGCCCAGGCCTAGATTTCGGGGCTGGCCCGGCCCCAGAGGCCGGCGCCAGGGAGGGGACACCCGGAGGCTGAGGAGCGGGAGGCGTCGGCCTCCCCGGGGCCCGCCTCCCGGAGCTCCTCCTGGCGGTGCCGGAACGCGACGACACGCGATCCCGGACAGGGCCCCGGGGGGGCGGCCCTGCGGCCCTGTGGTGCCCGAAGTGTGTTCGCCGGGCGTTTTCCGGCCAATTCTCACGAGCGTTCTGCCCAAATCGGGATCGATTTGGGCAGAACGCTCGTGAGAATTGGCCGGCGTTGGTCAGCCCAGGTCAGCGCCCAGTGCCGCGTGGAGCAGGGCGCTTTCTCGCTCGAGGCATGGCGCGGCCACCCGGAAAACGAGCCGCGACGATGGGGCGCGGCCGGCGGCCCCGGCGCCGGGGAGTTTTCCCCGAGCAGAGTGGATGGAGGCGCCGTGGCCGGGCGTCCGCCTCCGCCGTGGCGGGCGGCCGGGGCGCCCGTGGAGGGGGCTGGACTCTGTGGGGGAACGGAGTGAACTCTCAATCCATGGCTGGGACCAAACCGCAAAAGGTGCCGTTGTCGCCGGGACGGTCGGGGGGACTCGTGGTGCGGGACTCAGGGTTCCCCATGCGGAGGTCCCCAGGCTCAGGCCCCTGGCAACGGAAGGCTGAGCAAGCAGGCCCGGGCCCGGGCCTAGCTTTCGGGGCTGGCCCGGCACCAATGGCCGGCGCCAGGGAGGGGACCCCCGGAGGCTGAGGAGCGGGAGGCGTCGGCCTCCCCGGGGCCCACCTCCCGGAGCTCCTCCTGGCGGTGCCGGAACGCGACGACACACGATCCCGGACAGGGCCCCGGGGGGGCGGCCCTGCGGCCCTGTGGTGCCCGAAGTGTGTTCGCCGGGCGTTTTCCGGCCAATTCTCATGAGCGTTCTGTCCAAATCGGCATCGATTTGGGCAGAACGCTCGTGAGAATTGGCCGGCGTTGGGCAGCCCTGGTCAGCGCCCAGTTCCGCGTGAGCAGGGCCCTTTCTCGCTCGAGGCATGTCGCGGCCACCCGGAAAACGAGCCGCGACAATGGGGCGCGGTCGGCGGCCCCGGCGCCGGGGAGTTTCCCCGAGCAGAGTGGATGGAGGCGCCGTGGCCGGGCGCCAGCCTCCGCCGTGGCGGGCGGCCGGGGCGCCCGTGGAGGGGGCTGGCCTCTGTTGGGGAACGGAGTGATCTCTCACTCCACGTCTGGGACGAAGCCGCGAAAGGTGCCATTGTCGCCGGGACGGTCGGTGGGACTCGTGGCGCGGGACTCAGGGTTCCCCATGCGGAGGCCCCCAGGCTCAGGCCCCTGGCAACGGAAGGCTGAGCAAGCAGGCCCGGGCCCGGGCCCGGGTTTCGGGGCTGGCCCGGCCCCAGCGGCCGGCGCCAGGGAGGGGACCCCCGGAGGCTGAGGAGCGGGAGGCGTCGGCCTCCCCGGGGCCCGCCTCCCGGAGCTCCTCCTGGCGGTGCCGGAACGCGATGACACGCGATCCCGGACAGGGCCCCGGGGGGGCGTCCCTGCGGCCCTCTGGGGCCCGAAGTGTGTTCGCCGGGCGTTTTCCGGCCAATTCTCACGAGCGTTCTGCCCAAATCGGGATCGATTTGGGCAGAACGCTCGTGAGAATTGGCCGGCGTTGGGCAGCCCTGGTCAGCGCCCAGTGCCGCGTGGAGCAGGGCGCTTTCTCGCTCGGGGCATGGCGCGGCCACCCGGAAAACGAGCCGCGAAGATGGGGCGCGGCCGGCGGCCCCGGCGCCGGGGAGTTTTCCCCGAGCAGAGTGGATGGAGGCGCCGTGGCCGGGCGTCCGCCTCCGCCGTGGCGGGCGGCCGGGGCGCCCGTGGAGGGGGCTGGCCTCTGTGGGGGAACGGAGTGATCTCTCACTCCACGGCTGGGACCAAGCCGCGAAAGGTGCCGTTGTCGCCGGGACGGTCGGGGGGACTCGTGGCGCAGGACTCAGGGTTCCCCATGCGGAGGCCCCCAGGCTCAGGCCCCTGGCAACGGAAGGCTGAGCAAGCAGGCCCGGGCCTGGGCCCGGGTTTCGGGGCTGGCCCGGCCCCAGCGGCCGGCGCCAGGGAGGGGAACCCCGGAGGCTGAGGAGCGGGAGGCGTCGGCCTCCCCGGGGCCTGCCTCCCGGAGCTCCTCCTGGCGGTGCCGGAACGCGACGACACGCGATCCCGGACAGGGCCCCGGGGGGCGGACCTGCGGCCCTGTAGTGCCCGAAGTGTGTTCGCCGGGCGTTTTCCGGCCAATTCTCACGAGCGTTCTGCCCAAATTGGGATCGATTTGGGCAGAACGCTCGTGAGAATTGGCCGGCGTTGGGCAGCCCTGGTCAGCGCCCAGTGCCGTGTGAAGCAGGGCGCTTTCTCGCTCGGGGCATGGCGCGGCCACCCGGAAAACGAGCCGCGACGATGGGGGGAGGCCGTCGGCCCCGGCGCCGGGGAGTTTTCCCGAGCAGAGTGGATGGATGCGCCGTGGCCGGGCGTCCGCCTCCGCTGTGGCGGGCGGCCGGGGCGCCTGTGGAGGGGGCTGGCCCTGTGGGGGAACGGAGTGATCTCTCACTTCACGGCTGGGACCAAGCCGCGAAAGGTGCCGTTGTCGCCGGGACGGTCGGGGGGGACTCGTGGCGCGGGACTCAGGGTTCCCCATGCGGAGGCCCCCAGGCTCAGGCCCCTGGCAACGGAAGGCTGAGCAAGGAGGCCCGGGCCCGGGCCTAGTTTTCGGGGCTGGCCCGGCACCAGCGGCCGGCGCCAGGGAGGGGACCCCCGGAGGCTGAGGAGCGGGAGGCGTCGGCCTCCCCGGGGCCCGCCTCCCGGAGCTCCTCCTGGCGGTGCCGGAACGCGACGACACGCGATCCCGGACAGGGCCCCGGGGGGGGCGGCCCTGCGGCCCTGTGGTGCCCGAAGCGTGTTCGCCGGGCGTTTTCCGGCCAAATCTCACGAGCGTTCTGCCCAAATCGGCATCGATTTGGGCAGAACGCTCGTGAGAATTGGCCGGCGTTGGGCAGCCCTGGTCAGCGCCCAGTGCCGCGTGGAGCAGGGCGCTTTCTCGCTCGGGGCATGGCGCGGCCACCCGGAAAACGAGCCGCGACGATGGGGCACGGCCGGCGGCCCCGGCGCCGGGGAGTTTTCCCAGAGCAGAGTGGATGGAGGCGCCGTGGCCGGGCGTCCGCCTCCGCCGTGGCGGGCGGCCGGGGCGCCCGTGGAGGGGGCTGGCCTCTGTGGGGGAACGGAGTGATCTCTCACTCCACGGCTGGGACGAAGCTGCGAAAGGTGCCGTTGTCGCCGGGACGGTCGGGGGGACTCGTGGCGCGGGACTCAGGGTTCCCCATGCGGAGGCCCCCAGGCTCAGGCCCCTGGCAACGGAAGGCTGAGCAAGCAGGCCCGGGCCCGGGCCCGGGTTTCGGGGCTGGCCCGGCCCCAGCGGCCGGCGCCAGGGAGGGGACCCCCGGAGGCTGAGGAGCGGGAGGCGTCGGCCTCCCCGGGGCCCGCCTCCCGGAGCTCCTCCTGGCGGTGCCGGAAAGCGACGACACGCGATCCCGGACAGGGCCCCGGGGGGGCGGCCCTGCGGCCCTGTGGTGCCCGAACTGTGTTCGCCGGGCGTTTTCCGGCCAATTCTCACGAGCGTTCTGCCCAAATCGGCATCGATTTGGGCAGAACGCTCGTGAGAATTGGCCGGCGTTGGGCAGCCCTGGTCAGCGCCCAGTGCCGCGTGGAGCAGGGCGCTTTCTCGCTCGGGGCATGGCGCGGCCACCCGGAAAACGAGCCGCGACGATGGGGCGCGGCCGGCGGCCCCGGCGCCGGGGAGTTTTCCCCGAGCAGAGTGGATTGAGGCGCCGTGGCCGGGCGACCGCCTCCGCCGTGGCGGGCGGCTGGGGCGCCCGTGGAGGGGGCTGGCCTCTGTGGGGGAACGGAGTGATCTCTCACTCCACGGCTGGGACCAAGCCGCGAAAGGTGCCGTTGTCGCCGGGACGGTCGGGGGGACTCGTGGCCCGGGACTCAGGGTTCCCCATGCGGAGGCTCCCAGGCTCAGGCACATGGCAACGGAAGGCTGAGCAAGCAGGCACGGGCCCAGGCCTAGATTTCGGGGCTGGCCCGGCCCCAGAGGCCGGCGCCAGGGAGGGGACACCCGGAGGCTGAGGAGCGGGAGGCGTCGGCCTCCCCGGGGCCCGCCTCCCGGAGCTCCTCCTGGCGGTGCCGGAACGCGACGACACGCGATCCCGGACAGGGCCCCGGGGGGGCGGCCCTGCGGCCCTGTGGTGCCCGAAGTGTGTTCGCCGGGCGTTTTCCGGCCAATTCTCACGAGCGTTCTGCCCAAATCGGGATCGATTTGGGCAGAACGCTCGTGAGAATTGGCCGGCGTTGGTCAGCCCTGGTCAGCGCCCAGTGCCGCGTGGAGCAGGGCGCTTTCTCGCTCGGGGCATGGCGCGGCCACCCGGAAAACGAGCCGCGACGATGGGGCGCGGCCGGCGGCCCCGGCGCCGGGGAGTTTTCCCCGAGCAGAGTGGATGGAGGCGCCGTGGCCGGGCGTCCGCCTCCGCCGTGGCGGGCGGCCGGGGCGCCCGTGGAGGGGGCTGGACTCTGTGGGGGAACGGAGTGATCTCTCAATCCATGGCTGGGACCAAACCGCAAAAGGTGCCGTTGTCGCCGGGACGGTCGGGGGGACTCGTGGTGCGGGACTCAGGGTTCCCCATGCGGAGGCCCCCAGGCTCAGGCCCCTGGCAACGGAAGGCTGAGCAAGGAGGCCCGGGCCCAGGCCTAGCTTTCGGGGCTGGCCCGGCCCCAGCGGCCGGCGCCAGGGAGGGGACCCCCGGAGGCTGAGGAGCGGGAGGCGTCGGCCTCCCCGGGGCCCGCCTCCCGGAGCTCCTCCTGGCGGTGCCGGAACGCGACGACACGCGATCCCGGGCAGGGCCCCGGGGGGGCGGCCCTGCGGCCCTCTGGTGCCCGAAGTGTGTTCGCCGGGCGTTTTCCGGCCAATTCTCACGAGCGTTCTGCCCAAATCGGGATCGATTTTGGCAGAACGCTCGTGAGAATTGGCCGGCGTTGGGCAGCCCTGGTCAGCGCCCAGTGCCGCGTGGAGCAGGGCCCTTTCTCGCTCGGGGCATGGCGCGGCCACCCAGAAAACGAGCCGCGACGATGGGGCGCGGCCGGCGGCCCCGGCGCCGGGGAATTTTCCCAGAGCAGAGTGGATGGAGGCGCCGTGGCCGGGCGTCCGCCTCCGCCGTGGCGGGCGGCCGGGGCGCCCGTGGAGGGGGCTGGCCTCTGTGGGGGAACGGAGTGATCTCTCACTCCACGGCTGGGACGAAGCTGCGAAAGGTGCCGTTGTCGCCGGGACGGTCGGGGGGACTCGTGGCGCGGGACTCAGGGTTCCCCATGCGGAGGCCCCCAGGCTCAGGCCCCTGGCAACGGAAGGCTGAGCAAGCAGGCCCGGGCCCGGGCCCGGGTTTCGGGGCTGGCCCGGCCCCAGCGGCCGGCGCCAGGGAGGGGACCCCCGGAGGCTGAGGAGCGGGAGGCGTCGGCCTCCCCGGGGCCCGCCTCCCGGAGCTCCTCCTGGCGGTGCCGGAAAGCGACGACACGCGATCCCGGACAGGGCCCCGGGGGGGCGGCCCTGCGGCCCTGTGGTGCCCGAACTGTGTTCGCCGGGCGTTTTCCGGCCAATTCTCACGAGCGTTCTGCCCAAATCGGCATCGATTTGGGCAGAACGCTCGTGAGAATTGGCCGGCGTTGGGCAGCCCAGGTCAGCGCCGCGTTCCGCGTGAGCAGGGCCCTTTCTCGCTCGAGGCATGTCGCGGCCACCCGCAAAACGAGCCGCGACAATGGGGCGCGGTCGGCGGCCCCGGCGCCGGGGAGTTTCCCCGAGCAGAGTGGATGGAGGCGCCGTGGCCGTGCGTCCGCCTCCGCCGTGGCAGGCGGCCGGGGCGCCCGTGGAGGGGGCTGGCCTCTGTGGGGGAACGGAGTGATCTCTCACTCCACGGCTGGGACGAAGCCGCGAAAGGTGCCGTTGTCGCCGGGACGGTCGGGGGGACTCGTGGCGCGGGACTCAGTGTTCCCCATGCGGAGGCCCCCAGGCTCAGGCCCCTGGCAACGGAAGGCTGAGCAAGCAGGCCCGGCCCCGGGCCCGGGTTTCGGGGCTGGCCCGGCCCCAGCGGCCGGCGCCAGGGAGGGGACCCCCGGAGGCTGAGGTGCGGGAGGCGTCGGCCTCCCCGGGGCCCGCCTCCCGGAGCTCCTCCTGGCGGTGCCGGAACGCGACGACACGCGATCCCGGACAGGGCCCCGGGGGGGCGGCCCTGCAGCCCTCTGGGGCCCGAAGTGTGTTCGCCGGGCGTTTTCCGGCCAATTCTCATGAGCGTTCTGCCCAAATCGGCATCGATTTGGGCAGAACGCTCGTGAGAATTGGCCGGCGTTGGGCAGCCCTGGTCAGCGCCCAGTTCCGCGTGAGCAGGGCCCTTTCTCTCTCGAGGCATGTCGCGGCCACCCGGAAAACGAGCCGCGACAATGGGGCGCGGTCGGCGGCCCCGGCGCCGGGGAGTTTCCCCGAGCAGAGTGGATGGAGGCGCCGTGGCCGTGCGTCCGCCTCCGCCGTGGCGGGCGGCTATGGCGCCCGTGGAGGGGGCTGGCCTCTGTGGGGGAACGGAGTGATCTCTCACTCCACGGCTGGGACCAAGCCGCGAAAGGTGCCGTTGTCGCCGGGACGGTCGGGGGGACTCGTGGCGCGGGACTCAGGGTTCCCCATGCGGAGGCCCCCAGGCTCAGGCCCCTGGCAACGGAAGGCTGAGCAAGGAGGCCCGGGCCCAGGCCTAGCTTTCGGGGCTGGCCCGGCCCCAGCGGCCGGCGCCAGGGAGGGGACCCCCGGAGGCTGAGGAGCGGGAGGCGTCGGCCTCCCCGGGGCCCGCCTCCCGGAGCTCCTCCTGGCGGTGCCGGAACGCGACGACACGCGATCCCGGACAGGGCCCCGGGGGGGCGGCCCTGCGGCCCTCTGGTGCCCGAAGTGTGTTCGCCGGGCGTTTTCCGGCCAATTCTCACGAGCGTTCTGCCCAAATCGGGATCGATTTTGGCAGAACGCTCGTGAGAATTGGCCGGCGTTGGGCAGCCCTGGTCAGCGCCCAGTGCCGCGTGGAGAAGGGCCCTTTCTCGCTCGGGGCATGGCGCGGCCACCCAGAAAACGAGCCGCGACTATGGGGCGCGGCCGGCGGCCCCGGCGCCGGGGAGTTTTCCCAGAGCAGAGTGGATGGAGGCGCCGTGGCCGGGCGTCCGCCTCCGCCGTGGCGGGCGGCCGGGGCGCCCGTGGAGGGGGCTGGCCTCTGTGGGGGAACGGAGTGATCTCTCACTCCACGGCTGGGACGAAGCTGCGAAAGGTGCCGTTGTCGCCGGGACGGTCGGGGGGACTCGTGGCGCGGGACTCAGGGTTCCCCATGCGGAGGCCCCCAGGCTCAGGCCCCTGGCAACGGAAGGCTGAGCAAGCAGGCCCGGGCCCGGGCCCGGGTTTCGGGGCTGGCCCGGCCCCAGCGGCCGGCGCCAGGGAGGGGACCCCCGGAGGCTGAGGAGCGGGAGGCGTCGGCCTCCCCGGGGCCCGCCTCCTGGAGCTCCTCCTGGCGGTGCCAGAACGCGACGACACGCGATCCCGGACAGGGCCCCGGGGGGGCGGCCCTGCGGCCCTGTAGTGCCCGAAGTGTGTTCGCCGGGCGTTTTCCGGCCAATTCTCACGAGCGTTCTGCCCATATCGGGATCGATTTGGGCAGAACGCTCGTGAGAATTGGCCGGCGTTGGGCAGCCCTGGTCAGCGCCCAGTGCCGCGTGGAGCAGGGCGCTTTCTCGCTCGGGGCATGGCGCGGCCACCCGGAAAACGAGCCGCGACGATGGGGCGCGGCCGGCGGCCCCGGCGCCGGGGAGTTTTCCCCGAGCAGAGTGGATGGAGGCGCCGTGGCCGGGCGTCCGCCTCCGCCGTGGCGGGCGGCCGGGGCGCCCGTCGAGGGGACTGGCCTCTGTGGGGGAACGGAGTGATCTCTCACTCCACGGCCGGGACCAAGCCGCGAAAGGTGCCGTTGTCGCCGGGACGGTCGGGGGGACTCGTGGCGCGGGACTCAGGGTTCCCCATGCGGAGGCTCACAGGCTCAGGCCCCTGGCAACGGAAGGCTGAGCAAGCAGGCCCGGGCCCGGGCCTAGCTTTCGGGGCAGGCCCGGCCCCAGCGGCCGGCGCCAGGGAGGGGACCCCCGGAGGCTGAGGAGCGGGAGGCATCGGCCTCCCCGGGGCCCGCCTCCCGGAGCTCCTCCTGGCGGTGCCGGAACGCGACGACACGCGATCCCGGACAGGGCCCCGGGGGGGCGGCCCTGCGGCCCTGTGGTGCCCGAACTGTGTTCGCCGGGCGTTTTCCGGCCAATTCTCACGAGCGTTCTGCCCAAATCGGCATCGATTTGGGCAGAACGCTCGTGAGAATTGGCCGGCGTTGGGCAGCCCTGGTCAGCGCCAAGTTCCGCGTGAGCAGGGCCCTTTCTCGCTCGAGGCATGTCGCGGCCACCCGCAAAACGAGCCGCGACAATGGGGCGCGGTCGGCGGCCCCGGCGCCGGGGAGTTTCCCCGAGCAGAGTGGATGGAGGCACCGTGGCCGGGCGTCCGCCTCCGCCGTGGCAGGCGGCCGGGGCGCCCGTGGAGGGGGCTGGCCTCTGTGGGGGAACGGAGTGATCTCTCACTCCACGGCTGGGACGAAGCCGCGAAAGGTGCCGTTGTCGCCGGGACGGTCGGGGGGACTCGTGGCGCGGGACTCAGGGTTCCCCATGCGGAGGCCCCCAGTCTCAGGCCCCTGGCAACGGAAGGCTGAGCAAGCAGGCCCGGGCCCGGGCCCGGGTTTCGGGGCTGGCCCGGCCCCAGCGGCCGGCGCCAGGGAGGGGACCCCCGGAGGCTGAGGAGCGGGAGGCGTCGGCCTCCCCGGGGCCCGCCTCCCGGAGCTCCTCCTGGCGGTGCCGGAACGCGATGACACGCGATCCCGGACAGGGCCCCGGGGGGGCGGCCCTGCGGCCCTCTGGGGCCCGAAGTGTGTTCGCCGGGCGTTTTCCGGCCAATTCTCACGAGCGTTCTGCCCAAATCGGGATCGATTTGGGCAGAACGCTCGTGAGAATTGGCCGGCGTTGGGCAGCCCTGGTCAGCGCCCAGTGCCGCGTGGAGCAGGGCGCTTTCTCGCTCGGGGCATGGCGCGGCCACCCGGAAAACGAGCCGCGAAGATGGGGCGCGGCCGGCGGCCCCGGCGCCGGGGAGTTTTCCCCGAGCAGAGTGGATGGAGGCGCCGTGGCCGGGCGTCCGCCTCCGCCGTGGCGGGCGGCCGGGGCGCCCGTGGAGGGGGCTGGCCTCTGTGGGGGAACGGAGTGATCTCTCACTCCACGGCTGGGACCAAGCCGCGAAAGGTGCCGTTGTCGCCGGGACGGTCGGGGGGACTCGTGGCGCGGGACTCAGGGTTCCCCATGCGGAGGCCCCCAGGCTCAGGCCCCTGGCAACGGAAGGCTGAGCAAGCAGGCCCGGGCCCGGGCCCGGGTTTCGGGGCTGGCCCGGCCCCAGCGGCCGGCGCCAGGGAGGGGAACCCCGGAGGCTGAGGAGCGGGAGGCGTCGGCCTCCCCGGGGCCCGCCTCCCGGAGCTCCTCCTGGCGGTGCCGGAACGCGACGACACGCGATCCCGGACAGGGCCCCGGGGGGGCGGCCCTGCGGCCCTGTGGTGCCCGAACTGTGTTCGCCGGGCGTTTTCCGGCCAATTCTCACGAGCGTTCTGCCCAAATCGGCATCGATTTGGGCAGAACGCTCGTGAGAATTGGCCGGCGTTGGGCAGCCCTGGTCAGCGCCCAGTTCCGCGTGAGCAGGGCCCTTTCTCTCTCGAGGCATGTCGCGGCCACCCGGAAAACGAGCCGCGACAATGGGGCGCGGTCGGCGGCCCCGGCGCCGGGGAGTTTCCCCGAGCAGAGTGGATGGAGGCGCCGTGGCCGTGCGTCCGCCTCCGCCGTGGCGGGCGGCTGGGGCGCCCGTGGAGGGGGCTGGCCTCTGTGGGGGAACGGAGTGATCTCTCACTCCACGGCTGGGACCAAGCCGCGAAAGGTGCCGTTGTCGCCGGGACGGTCGGGGGGACTCGTGGCGCGGGACTCAGGGTTCCCCATGCGGAGGCCCCCAGGCTCAGGCCCCTGGCAACGGAAGGCTGAGCAAGCAGGCCCGGGCCTGGGCCCGGGTTTCGGGGCTGGCCCGGCCCCAGCGGCCGGCGCCAGGGAGGGGAACCCCGGAGGCTGAGGAGCGGGAGGCGTCGGCCTCCCCGGGGCCCGCCTCCCAGAGCTCCTCCTGGCGGTGCCGGAAAGCGACGACACGCGATCCCGGACAGGGCCCCGGGGGGCGGACCTGCGGCCCTGTAGTGCCCGAAGTGTGTTCGCCGGGCGTTTTCCGGCCAATTCTCACGATCGTTCTGCCCAAATTGGGATCGATTTGGGCAGAACGCTCGTGAGAATTGGCCGGAGTTGGGCAGCCCTGGTCAGCGCCCAGTGCCGTGTGAAGCAGGGCGCTTTCTCGCTCGGGGCATGGCGCGGCCACCCGGAAAACGAGCCGCGACGATGGGGGGAGGCCGTCGGCCCCGGCGCCGGGGAGTTTTCCCGAGCAGAGTGGATGGAGGCGCCGTGGCCGGGCGTCCGCCTCCGCTGTGGCGGGCGGCCGGGGCGCCTGTGGAGGGGGCTGGCCCTGTGGGGGAACGGAGTGATCTCTCACTTCACGGCTGGGACCAAGCCGCGAAAGGTGCCGTTGTCGCCGGGACGGTCGGGGGGACTCGTGGCGCGGGATTCAGGGTTCCCCATGCGGAGGCCCCCAGGCTCAGGCCCCTGGCAACGGAAGGCTGAGCAAGGAGGCCCGGGCCCGGGCCTAGTTTTCGGGGCTGGCCCGGCACCAGCGGCCGGCGCCAGGGAGGGGACCCCCGGAGGCTGAGGAGCGGGAGGCGTCGGACTCCCCGGGGCCCGCCTCCCGGAGCTCCTCCTGGCGGTGCCGGAACGCGACGACACGCGATCCCGGAAAGGGCCCCGGGGGGGCGGCCCTGCGGCCCTGTGGTGCCCGAAGCGTGTTCGCCGGGCATTTTCCGGCCAATTCTCACGAGCGTTCTGCCCAAATCGGCATCGATTTGGGCAGAACGCTCGTGAGAATTGGCCGGCGTTGGGCAGCCCTGGTCAGCGCCCAGTGCCGCGTGGAGCAGGGCCCTTTCTCGCTCGGGGCATGGCGAGGCCACCCGGAAAACGAGCCGCGACGATGGGGCGCGGTCGGCAGCCCCGGCGCCGGGGAGTTTCCCAGAGCAGAGTGGATGGAGGCGCCGTGGCTGGGCGTCCGCCTCCGCCGTGGCGGGCGGCCGGGGCGCCCGTGGAGGGGGCTGGCCTCTGTGGGGGAACAGAGTGATCTCTCACTCCACGGCTGGGACGAAGCTGCAAAAGGTGCCGTTGTCGCCGGGACGGTCGGGGGGACTCGTGGCGCGGGACTCAGGGTTCCCCATGCGGAGGCCCCCAGGCTCAGGCCCCTGGCAACGGAAGGCTGAGCAAGCAGGCCCGGGCCCGGGCCCGGGTTTCGGGGCTGGCCCGGCCCCAGCGGCCGGCGCCAGGGAGGGGACCCCCGGAGGCTGAGGAGCGGGAGGCGTCGGCCTCCCCGGGGCCCGCCTCCCGGAGCTCCTCCTGGCGGTGCCGGAACGCGACGACACGCGATCCCGGACAGGGCCCCGGGGGGGCGGCCCTGCGGCCCTGTAGTGCCCGAAGTGTGTTCGCCGGGCGTTTTCCGGCCAATTCTCACGAGCGTTCTGCCCAAATGGGCATCGATTTGGGCAGAACGCTCGTGAGAATTGGCCGGCGTTGGGCAGCCCTGGTCAGCGCCCAGTGCCGCGTGGAGCAGGGCGCTTTCTCGCTCGGGGCATGGCGCGGCCACCCGGAAAACGAGCCGCGACGATGGGGCGCGGCCGGCGGCCCCGGCGCCGGGGAGTTTTCCCAGAGCAGAGTGGATGGAGGCGCCGTGGCCGGGCGTCCGCCTCCGCCGTGGCGGGCGGCCGGGGCGCCCGTGGAGGGGGCTGGCCTCTGTGGGGGAACGGAGTGATCTCTCACTCCACGGCTGCGACGAAGCTGCGAAAGGTGCCGTTGTCGCCGGGACGGTCGGGGGGACTCGTGGCGCGGGACTCAGGGTTCCCCATGCGGAGGCCCCCAGGCTCAGGCCCCTGGCAACGGAAGGCTGAGCAAGCAGGCCCGGGCCCGGGCCCGGGTTTCGGGGCTGGCCCAGCCCCAGCGGCCGGCGCCAGGGAGGGACCCCCGGAGGCTGAGGAGCGGGAGGCGTCGGCCTCCCCGGGGCCCGCCTCCCGGAGCTCCTCCTGGCGGTGCCGGAAAGCGACGACACGCGATCCCGGACAGGGCCCCGGGGGGGGCGGCCCTGCGGCCCTGTGGTGCCCGAAGTGTGTTCGCCGCGCGTTTTCCGGCCAATTCTCACGAGCGTTCTGCCCAAATCGGGATCGATTTGGGCAGAACGCTCGTGAGAATTGGCCGGCGTTGGGCAGCCCTGGTCAGCGCCCAGTGCCGCGTGGAGCAGGGCCCTTTCTCGCTCGGGGCATGGCGAGGCCACCCGGAAAACGAGCCGCGACGATGGGGCGCGGTCGGCAGCCCCGGCGCCGCGGAGTTTCCCAGAGCAGAGTGGATGGAGGCGCCGTGGCCGGGCGTCCGCCTCCGCCGTGGCGGGCGGCCGGGGCGCCCGTGGAGGGGGCTGGCCTCTGTGGGGGAACGGAGTGATCTCTCACTCCACGGCTGGGACGAAGCTGCAAAAGGTGCCGTTGTCGCCGGGACGGCCGGGGGGACTCGTGGCGCGGGACTCAGGGTTCCCCATGCGGAGGCCCCCAGGCTCAGGCCCCTGGCAACGGAAGGCTGAGCAAGCAGGCCCGGGCCCGTGCCCGGGTTTCGGGGCTGGCCCGGCCCCAGCGGCCGGCGCCAGGGAGGGGACCCCCGGAGGCTGAGGAGCGGGAGGCGTCGGCCTCCCCGGGGCCCGCCTCCCGGAGCTCCTCCTGGCGGTGCCGGAACGCGACGACACGCGATCCCGGACAGGGCCCCGGGGGGGCGGCCCTGCGGCCCTGTAGTGCCCGAAGTGTGTTCGCCGGGCGTTTTCCGGCCAATTCTCACGAGCGTTCTGCCCAAATGGGCATCGATTTGGGCAGAACGGTCGTGAGAATTGGCCGGCGTTGGGCAGCCCTGGTCAGCGCCCAGTGCCGCGTGGAGCAGGGCGCTTTCTCGCTCGGGGCATGTCGCGGCCACCCGGAAAACGAGCCGCGACGATGGGGCGCGGCCGGCGGCCCCGGCGCCGGGGAGTTTTCCCCGAGCAGAGTGGATGGAGGCGCCGTGGCCGGGCGTCCGCCTCCGCCGTGGCGGGCGGCCGGGGCGCCCGTGGAGGGGGCTGGCCTCTGTGGGGGAACGGAGTTATCTCTCACTCCACGGCTGGGACCAAGCCGCGAAAGGTGCCGTTGTCGCCGGGACGGTCGGGGGGACTCGTGGCGCGGGACTCAGGGTTCCCCATGCGGAGGCCCCCAGGCTCAGGCCCCTGGCAACGGAAGGCTGAGCAAGGAGGCCCGGGCCCAGGCCTAGCTTTCGGGGCTGGCCCGGCCCCAGCGGCCGGCGCCAGGGAGGGGACCCCCGGAGGCTGAGGAGCGGGAGGCGTCGGCCTCCCCGGGGCCCGCCTCCCGGAGCTCCTCCTGGCGGTGCCGGAACGCGACGACACGCGATCCCGGACAGGGCCCCGGGGGGGCGGCCCTGCGGCCCTGTGGTGCCCGAAGCGTGTTCGCCGGGCGTTTTCCGGCCAATTCTCACGAGCGTTCTGCCCAAATCGGCATCGATTTGGGCAGGACGCTCGTGAGAATTGGCCGGCGTTGGGCAGCCCTGGTCAGCGCCCAGTACCGCGTGGAGCAGGGCCCTTTCTCGCTCGGGGCATGGCGCGGCCACCCAGAAAACGAGCCGCGACGATGGGGCGCGGCCGGCGGCCCCGGCGCCGGGGAGTTTTCCCCGAGCAGAGTGGATGGAGGCGCCGTGGCCGGGCGTCCGCCTCCGCCGTGGCGGGCGGCCGGGACGCCCGTGGAGGGGGCTGGCCTCTGTGGGGGAACGGAGTGATCTCTCACTAAACGGCTGGGACGAAGCCGCGAAAGGTGCCGTTGTCGCCGGGACGGTCGGGGGGACACGTGGCGCGGGACTCAGGGTTCCCCATGCGGAGTCCCCCAGGCTCAGGCCCCTGGCAACGGAAGGCTGAGCAAGCAGGCCCGTCCCCGGGCCCGGGTTTCGTGGCTGGCCCGGCCCCAGCGGCCGGCGCCAGGGAGGGGACCCCCGGAGGCTGAGGAGCGGGAGGCGTCGGCCTCCCCGGGGCCCGCCTCCCGGAGCTCCTCCTGGCGGTGCCGGAACGCGACGACACGCGATCCCGGACAGGGCCCCGGGGGGGCGGCCCTGCGGCCCTGTGGTGCCCGAAGTGTGTTCGCCGGGCGTTTTCCGGCCAATTCTCACGAGCGTTCTGCCCAAATGGGCATCGATTTGGGCAGAACGGTCGTGAGAATTGGCCGGCGTTGGGCAGCCCTGGTCAGCGCCCAGTGCCGCGTGGAGCAGGGCGCTTTCTCGCTCGGGGCATGTCGCGGCCACCCGGAAAACGAGCCGCGACGATGGGGCGCGGCCGGCGGCCCCGGCGCCGGGGAGTTTTCCCCGAGCAGAGTGGATGGAGGCGCCGTGGCCGGGCGTCCGCCTCCGCCGTGGCGGGCGGCCGGGGCGCCCGTGGAGGGGGCTGGCCTCTGTGGGGGAACGGAGTTATCTCTCACTCCACGGCTGGGACCAAGCCGCGAAAGGTGCCGTTGTCGCCGGGACGGTCGGGGGGACTCGTGGCGCGGGACTCAGGGTTCCCCATGCGGAGGCCCCCAGGCTCAGGCCCCTGGCAACGGAAGGCTGAGCAAGGAGGCCCGGGCCCAGGCCTAGCTTTCGGGGCTGGCCCGGCCCCAGCGGCCGGCGCCAGGGAGGGGACCCCCGGAGGCTGAGGAGCGGGAGGCGTCGGCCTCCCCGGGGCCCGCCTCCCGGAGCTCCTCCTGGCGGTGCCGGAACGCGACGACACGCGATCCCGGACAGGGCCCCGGGGGGGCGGCCCTGCGGCCCTGTGGTGCCCGAAGCGTGTTCGCCGGGCGTTTTCCGGCCAATTCTCACGAGCGTTCTGCCCAAATCGGCATCGATTTGGGCAGAACGCTCGTGAGAATTGGCCGGCGTTGGGCAGCCCTGGTCAGCGCCCAGTACCGCGTGGAGCAGGGCCCTTTCTCGCTCGGGGCATGGCGCGGCCACCCGGAAAACGAGCCGCGACGATGGGGCGCGGTCGGCAGCCCCGGCGCCGGGGAGTTTCCCCGAGCAGAGTGGATGGAGGCGCCGTGGCCGGGCGTCCGCCTCCGCCGTGGCGGGCGGCCGGGGCGCCCGTGGAGGGGGCTGGCCTCTGTGGGGGAACGGAGTGATCTCTCACTCCACGGCTGGGACCAAGCCGCGAAAGGTGCCGTTGTCGCCGGGACGGTCGGGGGGACTCGTGGCGCGGGACTCAGGGTTCCCCATGCGGAGGCCCCCAGGCTCAGGCCCCTGGCAACGGAAGGCTGAGCAAGCAGGCCCGGGCCCGGGCCCGGGTTTCGGGGCTGGCCCGGCCCCAGCGGCCGGCGCCAGGGAGGGGACCCCCGGAGGCTGAGGAGCGGGAGGCGTCGGCCTCCCCGGGGCCCGCCTCCCGGAGCTCCTCCTGGCGGTGCCGGAAAGCGACGACACGCGATCCCGGACAGGGCCCCGGGGGGGCGGCCCTGCGGCCCTGTGGTGCCCGAAGTGTGTTCGCCGCGCGTTTTCCGGCCAATTCTCACGAGCGTTCTGCCCAAATCGGGATCGATTTGGGCAGAACGCTCGTGAGAATTGGCCGGCGTTGGGCAGCCCTGGTCAGCGCCCAGTGCCGCGTGGAGCAGGGCGCTTTCTCGCTCGGGGCATGGCGCGGCCACCCGGAAAACGAGCCGCGACGATGGGGCGCGGCCGGCGGCCCCGGCGCCGGGGAGTTTTCCCCGAGCAGAGTGGATTGAGGCGCCGTGGCCGGGCGTCCGCCTCCGCCGTGGCGGGCGGCTGGGGCGCCCGTGGAGGGGGCTGGCCTCTGTGGGGGAACGGAGTGATCTCTCACTCCACGGCTGGGACCAAGCCGCGAAAGGTGCCGTTGTCGCCGGGACGGTCGGGGGGACTCGTGGCCCGGGACTCAGGGTTCCCCATGCGGAGGCTCCCAGGCTCAGGCACCTGGCAACGGAAGGCTGAGCAAGCAGGCACGGGCCCAGGCCTAGATTTCGGGGCTGGCCCGGCCCCAGAGGCCGGCGCCAGGGAGGGGACACCCGGAGGCTGAGGAGCGGGAGGCGTCGGCCTCCCCGGGGCCCGCCTCCCGGAGCTCCTCCTGGCGGTGCCGGAACGCGACGACACGCGATCCCGGACAGGGCCCCGGGGGGGCGGCCCTGCGGCCCTGTGGTGCCCGAAGTGTGTTCGCCGGGCGTTTTCCGGCCAATTCTCACGAGCGTTCTGCCCAAATCGGGATCGATTTGGGCAGAACGCTCGTGAGAATTGGCCGGCGTTGGTCAGCCCTGGTCAGCGCCCAGTGCCGCGTGGAGCAGGGCGCTTTCTCGCTCGAGGCATGGCGCGGCCACCCGGAAAACGAGCCGCGACGATGGGGCGCGGCCGGCGGCCCCGGCGCCGGGGAGTTTTCCCCGAGCAGAGTGGATGGAGGCGCCGTGGCCGGGCGTCCGCCTCCGCCGTGGCGGGCGGCCGGGGCGCCCGTGGAGGGGGCTGGACTCTGTGGGGGAACGGAGTGATCTCTCAATCCATGGCTGGGACCAAACCGCAAAAGGTGCCGTTGTCGCCGGGACGGTCGGGGGGACTCGTGGTGCGGGACTCAGGGTTCCCCATGCGGAGGTCCCCAGGCTCAGGCCCCTGGCAACGGAAGGCTGAGCAAGCAGGCCCGGGCCCGGGCCTAGCTTTCGGGGCTGGCCCGGCACCAATGGCCGGCGCCAGGGAGGGGACCCCCGGAGGCTGAGGAGCGGGAGGCGTCGGCCTCCCCGGGGCCCACCTCCCGGAGCTCCTCCTGGCGGTGCCGGAACGCGACGACACACGATCCCGGACAGGGCCCCGGGGGGGCGGCCCTGCGGCCCTGTGGTGCCCGAAGTGTGTTCGCCGGGCGTTTTCCGGCCAATTCTCATGAGCGTTCTGTCCAAATCGGCATCGATTTGGGCAGAACGCTCGTGAGAATTGGCCGGCGTTGGGCAGCCCTGGTCAGCGCCCAGTTCCGCGTGAGCAGGGCCCTTTCTCGCTCGAGGCATGTCGCGGCCACCCGGAAAACGAGCCGCGACAATGGGGCGCGGTCGGCGGCCCCGGCGCCGGGGAGTTTCCCCGAGCAGAGTGGATGGAGGCGCCGTGGCCGGGCGCCAGCCTCCGCCGTGGCGGGCGGCCGGGGCGCCCGTGGAGGGGGCTGGCCTCTGTTGGGGAACGGAGTGATCTCTCACTCCACGTCTGGGACGAAGCCGCGAAAGGTGCCATTGTCGCCGGGACGGTCGGGGGGACTCGTGGCGCGGGACTCAGGGTTCCCCATGCGGAGGCCCCCAGGCTCAGGCCCCTGGCAACGGAAGGCTGAGCAAGCAGGCCCGGGCCCGGGCCCGGGTTTCGGGGCTGGCCCGGCCCCAGCGGCCGGCGCCAGGGAGGGGACCCCCGGAGGCTGAGGAGCGGGAGGCGTCGGCCTCCCCGGGGCCCGCCTCCCGGAGCTCCTCCTGGCGGTGCCGGAACGCGATGACACGCGATCCCGGACAGGGCCCCGGGGGGGCGGCCCTGCGGCCCTCTGGGGCCCGAAGTGTGTTCGCCGGGCGTTTTCCGGCCAATTCTCACGAGCGTTCTGCCCAAATCGGGATCGATTTGGGCAGAACGCTCGTGAGAATTGGCCGGCGTTGGGCAGCCCTGGTCAGCGCCCAGTGCCGCGTGGAGCAGGGCGCTTTCTCGCTCGGGGCATGGCGCGGCCACCCGGAAAACGAGCCGCGAAGATGGGGCGCGGCCGGCGGCCCCGGCGCCGGGGAGTTTTCCCCGAGCAGAGTGGATGGAGGCGCCGTGGCCGGGCGTCCGCCTCCGCCGTGGCGGGCGGCCGGGGCGCCCGTGGAGGGGGCTGGCCTCTGTGGGGGAACGGAGTGATCTCTCACTCCACGGCTGGGACCAAGCCGCGAAAGGTGCCGTTGTCGCCGGGACGGTCGGGGGGACTCGTGGCGCGGGACTCAGGGTTCCCCATGCGGAGGCCCCCAGGCTCAGGCCCCTGGCAACGGAAGGCTGAGCAAGCAGGCCCGGGCCTGGGCCCGGGTTTCGGGGCTGGCCCGGCCCCAGCGGCCGGCGCCAGGGAGGGGAACCCCGGAGGCTGAGGAGCGGGAGGCGTCGGCCTCCCCGGGGCCTGCCTCCCGGAGCTCCTCCTGGCGGTGCCGGAACGCGACGACACGCGATCCCGGACAGGGCCCCGGGGGGCGGACCTGCGGCCCTGTAGTGCCCGAAGTGTGTTCGCCGGGCGTTTTCCGGCCAATTCTCACGAGCGTTCTGCCCAAATTGGGATCGATTTGGGCAGAACGCTCGTGAGAATTGGCCGGCGTTGGGCAGCCCTGGTCAGCGCCCAGTGCCGTGTGAAGCAGGGCGCTTTCTCGCTCGGGGCATGGCGCGGCCACCCGGAAAACGAGCCGCGACGATTGGGGGAGGCCGTCGGCCCCGGCGCCGGGGAGTTTTCCCGAGCAGAGTGGATGGAGGCGCCGTGGCCGGGCGTCCGCCTCCGCTGTGGCGGGCGGCCGGGGCGCCTGTGGAGGGGGCTGGCCCTGTGGGGGAACGGAGTGATCTCTCACTTCACGGCTGGGACCAAGCCGCGAAAGGTGCCGTTGTCGCCGGGACGGTCGGGGGGACTCGTGGCGCGGGACTCAGGGTTCCCCATGCGGAGGCCCCCAGGCTCAGGCCCCTGGCAACGGAAGGCTGAGCAAGGAGGCCCGGGCCCGGGCCTAGCTTTCGGGGCTGGCCCGGCCCCAGCGGCCGGCGCCAGGGAGGGGACCCCCGGAGGCTGAGGAGCGGGAGGCGTCGGCCTCCCCTTGGCCCGCCTCCCGGAGCTCCTCCTGGCGGTGCCGGAACGCGACGACACGCGATCCCGGACAGGGCCCCGGGGGGGCGGCCCTGCGGCCCTCTGGTGCCCGAAGTGTGTTCGCCGGGCGTTTTCCGGCCAATTCTCACGAGCGTTCTGCCCAAATCGGGATCGATTTGGGAAGAACGCTCGTGAGAATTGGCCGGCGTTGGGTAGCCCTGGTCAGCGCCCAGTGCCGCGTGGAGCAGGGCGCTTTCTCGCTCGGGGCATGGCGCGGCCACCCGGAAAACGAGCCGCGACGATGGGGCGCGGCCGGCGGCCCCGGCGCCGGGGAGTTTTCCCCAAGCAGAGTGGATGGAGGCGCCGTGGCCGGGCGTCCGCCTCCGCCGTGGCGGGCGGCCGGGGCGCCCGTGGAGGGGACTGGCCTCTGTGGGGGAACGGAGTGATCTCTCACTCCACGGCTGGGACGAAGCTGCGAAAGGTGCCGTTGTCGCCGGGACGGTCGGGGGGACTCGTGGCGCGGGACTCAGGGTTCCCCATGCGGAGGCCCCCAGGCTCAGGCCCCTGGCAACGGAAGGCTGAGCAAGCAGGCCCGGGCCCGGGCCCGGGTTTCGGGGCTGGCCCGGCCCCAGCGGCCGGCGCCAGGGAGGGGACCCCCGGAGGCTGAGGAGCGGGAGGCGTCGGCCTCCCCGGGGCCCGCCTCCCGGAGCTCCTCCTGGCGGTGCCGGAACGCGACGACACGCGATCCCGGACAGGGCCCCGGGGGGGCGGCCCTGCGGCCCTGTAGTGCCCGAAGTGTGTTCGCCGGGCGTTTTCCGGCCAATTCTCACGAGCGTTCTGCCCAAATCGGGATCGATTTGGGCAGAACGCTCGTGAGAATTGGCCGGCGTTGGGCAGCCCTGGTCAGCGCCCAGTGCCGCGTGGAGCAGGGCGCTTTCTCGCTCGGGGCATGGCGCGGCCACCCGGAAAACGAGCCGCGACGATGGGGCGCGGCCGGCGGCCCCGGCGCCGGGGAGTTTTCCCCGAGCAGAGTGGATGGAGGCGCCGTGGCCGGGCGTCCGCCTCCGCCGTGGCGGGCGGCCGGGGCGCCCGTGGAGGGGACTGGCCTCTGTGGGGGAACGGAGTGATCTCTCACTCCACGGCTTGGACCAAGCCGCGAAAGGTGCCGTTGTCGCCGGGACGGTCGGGGGGATTCGTGGCGCGGGACTCAGGGTTCCCCATGCGGAGGCTCCCAGGCTCAGGCCCCTGGCAACGGAAGGCTGAGCAAGCGGGCCCGGGCCCGGGCCTAGATTTCGGGGCTGGCCCGGCCCCAGCGGCCGGCGCCAGGGAGGGGACCCCCGGAGGCTGAGGAGCGGGAGGCGTCGGCCTCCCCGGGGCCCGCCTCCCGGAGCTCCTCCTGGCGGTGCCGGAACGCGACGACACGCGATCCCGGACAGGGCCCCGGGGGGGCGGCCCTGCGGCCCTGTGGTGCCCGAACTGTGTTCGCCGGGCGTTTTCCGGCCAATTCTCACGAGCGTTCTGCCCAAATCGGCATCGATTTGGGCAGAACGCTCGTGAGAATTGGCCGGCGTTGGGCAGCCCTGGTCAGCGCCCAGTTCTGCGTGAGCAGGGCCCTTTCTCGCTCGAGCCATGTCGCGGCCACCCGGAAAACGAGCCGCGACATTGGGGCGCGGTCGGCGGCCCCGGCGCCGGGGAGTTTTCCCCGAGCAGAGTGGATGGAGGCGCCGTGGCCGGGCGTCCGCCTCCGCCGTGGCGGGCGGCCGGGGCGCCCGTGGAGGGGGCTGGCCTCTGTGGGGGAACGGAGTGATCTCTCACTCCACGGCTGGGACCAAGCCGCGAAAGGTGCCGTTGTCGCCGGGACGGTCGGGGGGACTCGTGGCGCGGGACTCAGGGTTCCCCATGCGGAGGCTCCCAGGCTCAGGCCCCTGGCAACGGAAGGCTGAGCAAGCAGGCCCGGGCCCGGGACTAGCTTTCGGGGCTGGTCCGGCCCCAGCGGCCGGCGCCAGGGAGGGGACCCCCGGAGGCTGAGGAGCGGTAGGCGTCGGCCTCCCCGGGGCCCGCCTCCCGGAGCTCCTCCTGGCGGTGCCGGAAAGCGACGACACGCGATCCCGGACAGGGCCCCAGGGGGGCGGCCCTGCGGCCCTCTAGTGCCCGAAGTGTGTTCGCCGGGCGTTTTCCGGCCAATTCTCACGAGCGTTCTGCCCAAATCGGCATCGATTTGGGCAGAACGCTCGTGAGAATTGGCCGGCGTTGGGCAGCCCTGGTCAGCGCCCAGTGCCGCGTGGAGCAGGGCCCTTTCTCGCTCGGGGCATGGCGCGGCCACCCGGAAAACGAGCCGCGACGATGGGGCGCGGCCGGTGGCCCCGGCGCCGGGGAGTTTTCCCCGAGCATAGTGGATGGAGGCGCCGTGGCCGGGCGTCCGCCTCCGCCGTGGCGGGCGGCCGGGGCGCCCGTGGAGGGGGCTGGCCTCTGTGGGGGAACGGAGTGATCTCTCACTCCACGGCTGGGACTAAGCCGCGAAAGGTGCCGTTGTCGCCGGGACGGTCGGGGGGACTCGTGGCGCGGGACTCAGGGTTCCCCATGCGGAGGCTCCCAGGCTCAGGCCCCTGGCAACGGAAGGCTGAGCAAGCAGGCCCGGGCCCGGGCCTAGCTTTCGGGGCTGGCCCGGCCCCAGCGGCCGGCGCCAGGGAGGGGACCCCCGGAGGCTGAGGAGCGGGAGGCGTCGGCCTCCCCGGGGCCCGCCTCCCGGAGCTCCTCCTGGCGGTGCCGGAACGCGACGACACGCGATCCCGGACAGGGCCCCGGGGGGGCGGCCCTGCGGCCCTGTGGTGCCCGAACTGTGTTCGCCGGGCGTTTTCCGGCCAATTCTAACGAGCGTTCTGCCCAAATCCGCATCGATTTGGGCAGAACGCTCGTGAGAATTGGCCGGCGTTGGGCAGCCCTGGTCAGCGCCCAGTTCCGCGTGAGCAGGGCCCTTTCTCGCTCGAGGCATGTCGCGGCCACCCGAAAAACGAGCCGCGACAATGGGGCGCGGTCGGCGGCCCCGGCGCCCGGGAGTTTCCCCGAGCAGAGTGGATGGAGGCGCCGTGGCCGGGCGTCCGCCTCCGCCGTGGCGGGCGGCTGGGGCGCCCGTGGAGGGGGCTGGCCTCTGTGGGGGAACGGAGTGATCTCTCACTCCACGGCTGGGACGAAGCTGCAAAAGGTGCCGTTGTCGCCGGGACGGTCGGGGGGACTCGTGGCGCGGGACTCAGGGTTCCCCATGCGGAGGCCCCCAGGCTCAGGCCCCTGGCAACGGAAGGCTGAGCAAGCAGGCCCGGGCCCGGGCCCGGGTTTCGGGGCTGGCCCGGCCCCAGCGGCCGGCGCCAGGGAGGGGACCCCCGGAGGCTGAGGAGCGGGAGGCGTCGGCCTCCCCGGGGCCCGCCTCCCGGAGCTCCTCCTGGCGGTGCCGGAACGCGACGACACGCGATCCCGGACAGGGCCCCGGGGGGGCGGCCCTGCGGCCCTGTAGTGCCCGAAGTGTGTTCGCCGGGCGTTTTCCGGCCAATTCTCACGAGCGTTCTGCCCAAATCGGGATCGATTTGGGCAGAACGCTCGTGAGAATTGGCCGGCGTTGGGCAGCCCTGGTCAGCGCCCAGTGCCGCGTGGAGCAGGGCGCTTTCTCGCTCGGGGCATGGCGCGGCCACCCGGAAAACGAGCCGCGACGATGGGGCGAGGCCGGCGGCCCCGGCGCCGGGGAGTTTTCCCCGAGCAGAGTGGATGGAGGCGCCGTGGCCGGGCGTCCGCCTCCGCCGTGGCGGGCGGCCGGGGCGCCCGTGGAGGGGACTGGCCTCTGTGGGGGAACGGAGTGATCTCTCACTCCACGGCTTGGACCAAGCCGCGAAAGGTGCCGTTGTCGCCGGGACGGTCGGGGGGACTCGTGGCGCGGGACTCAGGGTTCCCCATGCGGAGGCTCCCAGGCTCAGGCCCCTGGCAACGGAAGGCTGAGCAAGCGGGCCCGGGCCCGGGCCTAGATTTCGGGGCTGGCCCGGCCCCAGCGGCCGGCGCCAGGGAGGGGACCCCCGGAGGCTGAGGAGCGGGAGGCGTCGGCCTCCCCGGGGCCCGCCTCCCGGAGCTCCTCCTGGCGGTGCCGGAACGCGACGACACGCGATCCCGGACAGGGCCCCGGGGGGGCGGCCCTGCGGCCCTGTGGTGCCCGAACTGTGTTCGCCGGGCGTTTTCCGGCCAATTCTCACGAGCGTTCTGCCCAAATCGGCATCGATTTGGGCAGAACGCTCGTGAGAATTGGCCGGCGTGGGGCAGCCCTGGTCAGCGCCCAGTTCTGCGTGAGCAGGGCCCTTTCTCGCTCGAGCCATGTCGCGGCCACCCGGAAAACGAGCCGCGACATTGGGGCGCGGTCGGCGGCCCCGGCGCCGGGGAGTTTCCCCGAGCAGAGTGGATGGAGGCGCCGTGGCCGTGCGTCCGCCTCCGCCGTGGCGGGCGGCCGGGGCGCCCGTGGAGGGGGCTGGCCTCTGTGGGGGAACGGAGTGATCTCTCACTCCACGGCTGGGACGAAGCCGCGAAAGGTGCCGTTGTCGCCGGGACGGTCGGGGGGACTCGTGGCGCGGGACTCAGGGTTCCCCATGCGGAGGCCCCCAGGCTCAGGCCCCTGGCAACGGAAGGCTGAGCAAGCAGGCCCGGGCCCGGGCCCGGGTTTCGGGGCTGGCCCGGCCCCAGCGGCCGGCGCCAGGGAGGGGACCTCCGGAGGCTGAGGAGCGGGAGGCGTCGGCCTCCCCGGGGCCCGCCTCCCGGAGCTCCTCCTGGCGGTGCCGGAACGCGACGACACGCGATCCCGGACAGGGCCCCGGGGGGGCGGCCCTGCGGCCCTGTGGTGCCCGAACTGTGTTCGCCGGGCGTTTTCCGGCCAATTCTCACGAGCGTTCTGCCCAAATCGGCATCGATTTGGGCAGAACGCTCGTGAGAATTGGCCGGCGTTGGGCAGCCCTGGTCAGCGCCCAGTTCTGCGTGAGCAGGGCCCTTTCTCGCTCGAGCCATGTCGCGGCCACCCGGAAAACGAGCCGCGACATTGGGGCGCGGTCGGCGGCCCCGGCGCCGGGGAGTTTTCCCCGAGCAGAGTGGATGGAGGCGCCGTGGCCGGGCGTCCGCCTCCGCCGTGGCGGGCGGCCGGGGCGCCCGTGGAGGGGGCTGGCCTCTGTGGGGGAACGGAGTGATCTCTCACTCCACGGCTGGGACCAAGCCGCGAAAGGTGCCGTTGTCGCCGGGACGGTCGGGGGGACTCGTGGCGCGGGACTCAGGGTTCCCCATGCGGAGGCTCCCAGGCTCAGGCCCCTGGCAACGGAAGGCTGAGCAAGCAGGCCCGGGCCCGGGACTAGCTTTCGGGGCTGGTCCGGCCCCAGCGGCCGGCGCCAGGGAGGGGACCCCCGGAGGCTGAGGAGCGGTAGGCGTCGGCCTCCCCGGGGCCCGCCTCCCGGAGCTCCTCCTGGCGGTGCCGGAAAGCGACGACACGCGATCCCGGACAGGGCCCCAGGGGGGCGGCCCTGCGGCCCTCTAGTGCCCGAAGTGTGTTCGCCGGGCGTTTTCCGGCCAATTCT
Organism: Meles meles; assembly: GCF_922984935.1. Lineage (NCBI taxonomy): Eukaryota > Metazoa > Chordata > Mammalia > Carnivora > Mustelidae > Meles > Meles meles. Next base: position 525,326 of record NW_025721152.1, read on the forward strand.
CACGAGCGTTCTGCCCAAATCGGCATCGATTTGGGCAGAACGCTCGTGAGAATTGGCCGGCGTTGGGCAGCCCTGGTCAGCGCCCAGTGCCGCGTGGAGCAGGGCCCTTTCTCGCTCGGGGCATGGCGCGGCCACCCGGAAAACGAGCCGCGACGATGGGGCGCGGCCGGTGGCCCCGGCGCCGGGGAGTTTTCCCCGAGCATAGTGGATGGAGGCGCCGTGGCCGGGCGTCCGCCTCCGCCGTGGCGGGCGGCCGGGGCGCCCGTGGAGGGGGCTGGCCTCTGTGGGGGAACGGAGTGATCTCTCACTCCACGGCTGGGACTAAGCCGCGAAAGGTGCCGTTGTCGCCGGGACGGTCGGGGGGACTCGTGGCGCGGGACTCAGGGTTCCCCATGCGGAGGCTCCCAGGCTCAGGCCCCTGGCAACGGAAGGCTGAGCAAGCAGGCCCGGGCCCGGGCCTAGCTTTCGGGGCTGGCCCGGCCCCAGCGGCCGGCGCCAGGGAGGGGACCCCCGGAGGCTGAGGAGCGGGAGGCGTCGGCCTCCCCGGGGCCCGCCTCCCGGAGCTCCTCCTGGCGGTGCCGGAACGCGACGACACGCGATCCCGGACAGGGCCCCGGGGGGGCGGCCCTGCGGCCCTGTGGTGCCCGAACTGTGTTCGCCGGGCGTTTTCCGGCCAATTCTAACGAGCGTTCTGCCCAAATCCGCATCGATTTGGGCAGAACGCTCGTGAGAATTGGCCGGCGTTGGGCAGCCCTGGTCAGCGCCCAGTTCCGCGTGAGCAGGGCCCTTTCTCGCTCGAGGCATGTCGCGGCCACCCGAAAAACGAGCCGCGACAATGGGGCGCGGTCGGCGGCCCCGGCGCCCGGGAGTTTCCCCGAGCAGAGTGGATGGAGGCGCCGTGGCCGGGCGTCCGCCTCCGCCGTGGCGGGCGGCTGGGGCGCCCGTGGAGGGGGCTGGCCTCTGTGGGGGAACGGAGTGATCTCTCACTCCACGGCTGGGACGAAGCTGCAAAAGGTGCCGTTGTCGCCGGGACGGTCGGGGGGACTCGTGGCGCGGGACTCAGGGTTCCCCATGCGGAGGCCCCCAGGCTCAGGCCCCTGGCAACGGAAGGCTGAGCAAGCAGGCCCGGGCCCGGGCCCGGGTTTCGGGGCTGGCCCGGCCCCAGCGGCCGGCGCCAGGGAGGGGACCCCCGGAGGCTGAGGAGCGGGAGGCGTCGGCCTCCCCGGGGCCCGCCTCCCGGAGCTCCTCCTGGCGGTGCCGGAACGCGACGACACGCGATCCCGGACAGGGCCCCGGGGGGGCGGCCCTGCGGCCCTGTAGTGCCCGAAGTGTGTTCGCCGGGCGTTTTCCGGCCAATTCTCACGAGCGTTCTGCCCAAATCGGGATCGATTTGGGCAGAACGCTCGTGAGAATTGGCCGGCGTTGGGCAGCCCTGGTCAGCGCCCAGTGCCGCGTGGAGCAGGGCGCTTTCTCGCTCGGGGCATGGCGCGGCCACCCGGAAAACGAGCCGCGACGATGGGGCGCGGCCGGCGGCCCCGGCGCCGGGGAGTTTTCCCCGAGCAGAGTGGATGGAGGCGCCGTGGCCGGGCGTCCGCCTCCGCCGTGGCGGGCGGCCGGGGCGCCCGTGGAGGGGACTGGCCTCTGTGGGGGAACGGAGTGATCTCTCACTCCACGGCTTGGACCAAGCCGCGAAAGGTGCCGTTGTCGCCGGGACGGTCGGGGGGACTCGTGGCGCGGGACTCAGGGTTCCCCATGCGGAGGCTCCCAGGCTCAGGCCCCTGGCAACGGAAGGCTGAGCAAGCGGGCCCGGGCCCGGGCCTAGATTTCGGGGCTGGCCCGGCCCCAGCGGCCGGCGCCAGGGAGGGGACCCCCGGAGGCTGAGGAGCGGGAGGCGTCGGCCTCCCCGGGGCCCGCCTCCCGGAGCTCCTCCTGGCGGTGCCGGAACGCGACGACACGCGATCCCGGACAGGGCCCCGGGGGGGCGGCCCTGCGGCCCTGTGGTGCCCGAACTGTGTTCGCCGGGCGTTTTCCGGCCAATTCTCACGAGCGTTCTGCCCAAATCGGCATCGATTTGGGCAGAACGCTCGTGAGAATTGGCCGGCGTTGGGCAGCCCTGGTCAGCGCCCAGTTCTGCGTGAGCAGGGCCCTTTCTCGCTCGAGCCATGTCGCGGCCACCCGGAAAACGAGCCGCGACATTGGGGCGCGGTCGGCGGCCCCGGCGCCGGGGAGTTTCCCCGAGCAGAGTGGATGGAGGCGCCGTGGCCGTGCGTCCGCCTCCGCCGTGGCGGGCGGCCGGGGCGCCCGTGGAGGGGGCTGGCCTCTGTGGGGGAACGGAGTGATCTCTCACTCCACGGCTGGGACGAAGCCGCGAAAGGTGCCGTTGTCGCCGGGACGGTCGGGGGGACTCGTGGCGCGGGACTCAGGGTTCCCCATGCGGAGGCCCCCAGGCTCAGGCCCCTGGCAACGGAAGGCTGAGCAAGCAGGCCCGGGCCCGGGCCCGGGTTTCGGGGCTGGCCCGGCCCCAGCGGCCGGCGCCAGGGAGGGGACCTCCGGAGGCTGAGGAGCGGGAGGCGTCGGCCTCCCCGGGGCCCGCCTCCCGGAGCTCCTCCTGGCGGTGCCGGAACGCGACGACACGCGATCCCGCACAAAGCCCCGGAGGGGCGGCCCTGCGGCCCTGTGGTGCCCGAAGTGTGTTCGCCAGGCGTTTTCCGGCCAATTCTCACGAGCGTTCTGCCCAAATCGGGATCGATTTGGGCAGAACGCTCGTGAGAATTGGCCGGCGTTGGGCAGCCCTGGTCAGCGCCCAGTGCCGCGTGGAGCAGGGCGCTTTCTCGCTCGGGGCATGGCGCGGCCACCCGGAAAACGAGCCGCGACGATGGGGCGCGGCCGGCGGCCCCGGCGACGGGGAGTTTTCCCCGAGCAGAGTGGATGGAGGCGCCGTGGCCGGGCGTCCGCCTCCGCCGTGGCGGGCGGCCGGGGCGCCCGTGGAGGGGGCTGGCCTCTGTGGGGGAACGGAGTGATCTCTCACTCCACGGCTGGGACCAAGCCGCGAAAGGTGCCGTTGTCGCCGGGACAGTCGGGGGGACTCGTGGCGCGGGACTCAAGGTTCCCCATGCGGAGGCTCCCAGGCTCAGGCCCCTGGCAACGGAAGGCTGAGCAAGCAGGCCCGGGCCCGGGACTAGCTTTCGGGGCTGGCCCGGCCCCAGCGGCCGGCGCCAGGGAGGGGACCCCCGGAGGCTGAGGAGCGGGAGGCGTCGGCCTCCCCGGGGCCCGCCTCCCGGAGCTCCTCCTGGCGGTGCCGGAAAGCGACGACACGCGATCCCGGACAGGGCCCCAGGGGGGCGGCCCTGTGGCCCTCTAGTGCCCGAAGTGTGTTCGCCGGGCGTTTTCCGGCCAATTCTCACGAGCGTTCTGCCCAAATCGGCATCGATTTGGGCAGAACGCTCGTGAGAATTGGCCGGCGTTGGGCAGCCCTGGTCAGCGCCCAGTGCCGCGTGGAGCAGGGCCCTTTCTCGCTCGGGGCATGGCGCGGCCACCCGGAAAACGAGCCGCGATGATGGGGCGCGGCCGGCGGCCCCGGCGCCGGGGAGTTTTCCCCGAGCATAGTGGATGGAGGCGCCGTGGCCGGGCGTCCGCCTCCGCCGTGGCGGGCGGCCGGGGCGCCCGTGGAGGGGGCTGGCCTCTGTGGGGGAACGGAGTGATCTCTCACTCCACGGCTGGGACCAAGCCGCGAAAGGTGCCGTTGTCGCCGGGACGGTCGGGGGGACTCGTGGCGTGGGACTCAGGGTTCCCCATGCGGAGGCCCCCAGGCTCAGGCCCCTGGCAACGGAAGGCTGAGCAAGGAGGCCCGGGCCCGGGCCTAGCTTTCGGGGCTGGCCCGGCACCAGCGGCCGGCGCCAGGGAGGGGACCCCCGGAGGCTGAGGAGCGGGAGGCGTCGGCCTCCCCGGGGCCCGCCTCCCGGAGCTCCTCCTGGCGGTGCCGAAAAGCGACGACACGCGATCCCGGACAGGGCCCCGGGGGGGCGGCCCTGCGGCCCTGTGGTGCCCGAAGTGTGTTCGCCGCGCGTTTTCCGGCCAATTCTCACGAGCGTTCTGCCCAAATCGGGATCGATTTGGGCAGAACGCTCGTGAGAATTGGCCGGCGTTGGGCAGCCCTGGTCAGCGCCCAGTGCCGCGTGGAGCAGGGCGCTTTCTCGCTCGGGGCATGGCGCGGCCACCCGGAAAACGAGCCGCGACGATGGGGCGCGGCCGGCGGCCCCGGCGCCGGGGAGTTTTCCCCCGAGCAGAGTGGATGGAGGTGCCGTGGCCGGGAGTCCGCCTCCGCCGTGGCGGGCGGCCGGGGCGCCCGTGGAGGGGGCTGGCCTCTGTGGGGGAACGGAGTGATCTCTCACTCCACGGCTGGGACCAAGCCGCGAAAGGTGCCATTGTCGCCGGGACGGTCGGGGGGACTCGTGGCGCGGGACTCAGGGTTCCCCATGCGGAGGCTCCCAGGCTCAGGCCCCTGGCAACGGAAGGCTGAGCAAGCAGGCACGGGCCCAGGCCTAGCTTTCGGGGCTGGCCCGGCCCCAGCGGCCGGCGCCAGGGAGGGGACCCCCGGAGGCTGAGGAGCGGGAGGCGTCGGCCTCACCGGGGCCCGCCTCCCGGAGCTCCTCCTGGCGGTGCCGGAACGCGACGACACGCGATCCCGGACAGGGCCCCGGGGGGGCGGCCCTGCGGCCCTGTGGTGCCCGAACTGTGTTCGCCGGGCGTTTTCCGGCCAATTCTCACGAGCGTTCTGCCCAAATCGGGATCGATTTGGGCAGAACGCTCGTGAGAATTGGCCGGCGTTGGGCAGCCCTGGTCAGCGCCCAGTGCCGCGTGGAGCAGGGCGCTTTCTCACTCGGGGCATGGCGCGGCCACCCGGAAAACGAGCCGCGACGATGGGGCGCGGCCGGCGGCCCCGGCGCCGGGGAGTTTTCCCCGAGCAGAGTGGATGGAGGCGCCGTGGCCGGGCGTCCGCCTCCGCCGTGGCGGTCGGCCGGGGCGCCCGTGGAGGGGGCTGGCCTCTGTGGGGGAACGGAGTGATCTCTCACTCCACGGCTGGGACCAAGCCGCGAAAGTTGCCGTTGTCGCCGGGACGGTCGGGGGGACTCGTGGCGCAGGACTCAGGGTTCCCCATGCGGAGGCTCCCAGGCTCAGGCCCCTGGAAACGGAAGGCTGAGCAAGCAGGCCCGGGCCCGGGCCTAGCTTTCGGGGCTGGCCCGGCCCCAGCGGCCGGCGTCAGGGAGGGGACCCCCGGAGGCTGAGGAGCGGGAGGCGTCGGCCTCCCCGGGGCCCGCCTCCCGGAGCTCCTCCTGGCGGTGCCGGAACGCGACGACACGCGATCCCGGACAGGGCCCCGGGGGGGCGGCCCTGCGGCCCTCTGGTGCCCGAAGTGTGTTCGCCGGGCGTTTTCCGGCCAATTCTCACGAGCGTTCTGCCCAAATCGGGATCGATTTGGGCAGAACGCTCGTGAGAATTGGCCGGCGTTGGGCAGCCCTGGTCAGCGCCCAGTGCCGCGTGGAGCAGGGCGCTTTCTCGCTCGGGGCATGGCGCGGCCACCCGGAAAACGAGCCGCGACGATGGGGCGCGGCCGGCGGCCCCGGCGCCGGGGAGTTTTCCCCGAGCAGAGTGGATGGAGGCGCCGTGGCCGGGCGTCCGCCTCCGCCGTGGCGGGCGGCCGGGGCGCCCGTGGAGGGGACTGGCCTCTGTGGGGGAACGGAGTGATCTCTCACTCCACGGCTTGGACCAAGCCGCGAAAGGTGCCGTTGTCGCCGGGACGGTCGGGGGGACTCGTGGCGCGGGACTCAGGGTTCCCCATGCGGAGGCTCCCAGGCTCAGGCCCCTGGCAACGGAAGGCTGTGCAAGCGGGCCCGGGCCCGGGCCTATATTTCGGGTCTGGCCCGGCCCCAGCGGCCGGCGCCAGGGAGGGGACCCCCGGAGGCTGAGGAGCGGGAGGCGTCGGCCTCCCCGGGGCCCGCCTCCCGGAGCTCCTCCTGGCGGTGCCGGAACGCGACGACACGCGATCCCGGACAGGGCCCCGGGGGGGCGGCCCTGCGGCCCTGTGGTGCCCGAAGTGTGTTCGCCGGGCGTTTTCCGGCCAATTCTCACGAGCGTTCTGCCCAAATCAGGATCGATTTGGGCAGAACGCTCGTGAGAATTGGCCGGCGTTGGGCAGCCCTGGTCAGCGCCCAGTGCCACGTGGAGCAGGGCGCTTTCTCGCTCGGGGCATGGCGCGGCCACCCGGAACACGAGCCGCGACGATGGGGCGCGGCCGGCGGCCCCGGCGCCGGGGAGTTTTCCCCGAGCAGAGTGGATGGAGGCGCCGTGGCCGGCCGTCCGCCTAGGCCGTGGCGGGCGGCCGGGGCGCCCGTGGAGGGGGCTGGCCTCTGTGGGGGAACAGAGTGATCTCTCACTCCACGGCTTGGACGAAGCTGCGAAAGGTGCCGTTGTCGCCGGGACGGTCGGGGGGACTCGTGGCGCGGGACTCAGGGTTCCCCATGCGGAGGCCCCCAGGCTCAGGCCCCTGGCAACGGAAGGCTGAGCAAGCAGGCCCGGGCCCGGGCCCGGGTTTCGGGGCTGGCCCGGCCCCAGCGGCCGGCGCCAGGGAGGGGACCCCCGGAGGCTGAGGAGCGGGAGGCGTCGGCCTCCCCGGGGCCCGCCTCCCGGAGCTCCTCCTGGTGGTGCCGGAAAGCGACGACACGCGATCCCGGACAGGGCCCCGGGGGGGCGGCCCTGCGGCCCTGTGGTGCCCGAAGTGTGTTCGCCGCGCGTTTTCCGGCCAATTCTCACGAGCGTTCTGCCCAAATCGGGATCGATTTGGGCAGAACGCTCGTGAGAATTGGCCGGCGTTGGGCAGCCCTGGTCAGCGCCCAGTGCCGCGTGGAGCAGGGCCCTTTCTCGCTCGGGGCATGGCGCGGCCACCCGGAAAACGAGCCGCGACGATGGGGCGCGGCCGGCGGCCCCGGCGCCGGGGAGTTTTCCCCGAGCAGAGTGGATGGAGGCGCCGTGGCCGGGCGTCCGCCTCCGCTGTGGCGGGCGGCCGGGGCGCCCGTGGAGGGGGCTGGCCTCTGTGGGGGAACGGAGTGATCTCTCACTCCACGGCTGGGACAAAGCCGCGAAAGGTGCCGTTGTCGCCGGGACGGTCGGGGGGACTCGTGGCGCGGGACTCAGGGTTCCCCATGCGGAGGCCCCCAGGCTCAGGCCCCTGGCAACGGAAGGCTGAGCAAGCAGGCCCGGGCCCGGGCCCGGGTTTCGGGGCTGGCCCGGCCCCAGCGGCCGGCGCCAGGGAGGGGACACCCGGAGGCTGAGGAGCGGGAGGCGTCGGCCTCCCCGGGGCCCGCGTCCCGGAGCTCCTCCTGGCGGTGCCGGAAAGCGACGACACGCGATCCCGGACAGGGCCCCGGGGGGGCGGCCCTGCGGCCCTGTGGTGCCCGAAGTGTGTTCGCCGCGCGTTTTCCGGCCAATTCTCACGAGCGTTCTGCCCAAATCGGGATCGATTTGGGCAGAACGCTCGTGAGAATTGGCCGGCGTTGGGCAGCCCTGGTCAGTGCCCAGTGCCGCGTGGAGCAGGGCGCTTTCTCGCTCGGGGCATGGCGCGGCCACCCGGAAAACGAGCCGCGACGATGGGGCGCGGCCGGCGGCCCCGGCGCCGGGGAGGTTTCCCCGAGCAAAGTGGATGGAGGTGCCGTGGCCGGGCGTCCGCCTCCGCCGTGGCGGGCGGCCGGGGCGCCCGTGGAGGGGGCTGGCCTCTGTGGGGGAACGGAGTGATCTCTCACTCCACGGCTGGGACCAAGCCGCGAAAGGTGCCATTGTCGCCGGGACGGTCGGGGGGACTCGTGGCGCGGGACTCAGGGTTCCCCATGCGGAGGCTCCCAGGCTCAGGCCCCTGGCAACGGAAGGCTGAGCAAGCAGGCCCGGGCCCGGGACTAGCTTTCGGGGCTGGCCCGGCAACAGCGGCCGGCGCCAGGGAGGGGACCCCCGGAGGCTGAGGAGCGGGAGGCGTCGGCCTCCCCGGGGCCCGCCTCCCGGAGCTCCTCCTGGCGGTGCCGGAAAGCGACGACACGCGATCCCGGACAGGGCCCCAGGGGGGCGGCCCTGCGGCCCTCTAGTGCCCGAAGTGTGTTCGCCGGGCGTTTTCCGGCCAATTCTCACGAGCGTTCTGCCCAAATCGGCATCGATTTGGGCAGAACGCTCGTGAGAATTGGCCGGCGTTGGGCAGCCCTGGTCAGCGCCCAGTGCCGCGTGGAGCAGGGCCCTTTCTCGCTCGGGGCATGGCGCGACCACCCGGAAAACGAGCCGCGATGATGGGGCGCGGCCGGCGGCCCCGGCGCCGGGGAGTTTTCCCCGAGCATAGTGGATGGAGGCGCCGTGGCCGGGCGTCCGCCTCCGCCGTGGCGGGCGGCCGGGGCGCCCGTGGAGGGGGCTGGCCTCTGTGGGGGAACGGAGTGATCTCTCACTCCACGGCTGGGACCAAGCCGCGAAAGGTGCCATTGTCGCCGGGACAGTGGGGGGGACTCGTGGCGCGGGACTCAGGGTTCCCCATGCGGAGGCTCCCAGGCTCAGGCCCCTGGCAACGGAAGGCTGAGCAAGCAGGCCCGGGCCCGGGCCTAGCTTTCGGGGCTGGCCCGGCCCCAGCGGCCGGCGCCAGGGAGGGGACACCCGGAGGCTGAGGAGCGGGAGGCGTCGGCCTCCCCGGGGCCCGCCTCCCGGAGCTCCTCCTGGCGGTGCCGGAACGCGACGACACGCGATCCCGGACAGGGCCCCGGGGGGGCGGCCCTGCGGCCCTGTGGTGCCCGAACTGTGTTCGCCGGGCGTTTTCCGGCCAATTCTCACGAGCGTTCTGCCCAAATCGGCATCGATTTGGGCAGAACGCACGTGAGAATTGGCCGTCGTTGGGCAGCCCTGGTCAGCGCCCAGTTCCGCGTGAGCAGGGCCCTTTCTCGTTCGAGGCATGTCGCGGCCACCCGAAAAACGAGCCGCGACAATGGGGCGCGGTCGGCGGCCCCGGCGCCGGGGAGTTTCCCCGAGCAGAGTGGATGGAGGCGCCGTGGCCGGGCGTCCGCCTCCGCCGTGGCGGGCGGCTGGGGCGCCGGTGGAGGGGGCTGGCCTCTGTGGGGGAACGGAGTGATCTCTCACTCCACGGCTGGGACCAAGCCGCGAAAGGTGCCGTTGTCGCCGGGACAGTCGGGGGGACTCGTGGCGTGGGACTCAGGGTTCCCCATGCGGAGGCCCCCAGGCTCAGGACCCTGGCAACGGAAGGCTGAGCAAGCAGGCCCGGGCCCGGGCCCGGGTTTCGGGGCTGGCCCGGCCCCAGCGGCCGGCGCCAGGGAGGGGACCCCCGGAGGCTGAGGAGCGGGAGGCGTCGGCCTCCCCGGGGCCCGCCTCCCGGAGCTCCTCCTGGCGGTGCCGGAACGCGACGACACGCGATCCCGGACAGGGCCCCGGGGGGGCGGCCCTGCGGCCCTGTAGTGCCCGAAGTGTGTTCGCCGGGCGTTTTCCGGCCAATTCTCACGAGCGTTCTGCCCAAATCGGGATCGATTTGGGCAGAACGCTCGTGAGAATTGGCCGGCGTTGGGCAGCCCTGGTCAGCGCCCAGTGCCGCGTGGAGCAGGGCGCTTTCTCGCTCGGGGCATGGCGCGGCCACCCGGAAAACGAGCCGCGACGATGGGGCGCGGCCGGCGGCCCCGGCGCCGGGGAGTTTTCCCCGAGCAGAGTGGATGGAGGCGCCGTGGCCGGGCGTCCGCCTCCGCCGTGGCGGGCGGCCGGGGCGCCCGTGGAGGGGGCTGGCCTCTGTGGGGGAACGGAGTGATCTCTCACTCCACGGCTGGGACCAAGCCGCGAATGGTGCCGTTGTCGCCGGGACGGTCGGGGGGACTCGTGGCGCGGGACTCAGGGTTCCCCATGCGGAGGCCCCCAGGCTCAGGCCCCTGGCAACGGAAGGCTGAGCAAGGAGGCCTGGGCCCGGGCCTAGCTTTCGGGGCTGGCCCGGCCCCAGCGGCCGGCGCCAGGGAGGGGACCCCCGGAGGCTGAGGAGCGGGAGGCGTCGTCCTCCCCGGGGCCCGCCTCCCGGAGCTCCCCCTGGGGGTGCCGGAACGCGACGACACGCGATCCCGGACAGGGCCCCGGGGGGGCGGCCCTGCGGCCCTCTGGTGCCCGAAGTGTGTTCGCCGCGCGTTTTCCGGCCAATTCTCACGAGCGTTCTGCCCAAATCGGGATCGATTTGGGCAGAACGCTCGTGAGAATTGGCCGGCGTTGGGCAGCCCTGGTCAGCGCCCAGTGCCGCGTGGAGCAGGGCGCTTTCTCGCTCGGGGCATGGCGCGGCCACCCGGAAAACGAGCCGCGACGATGGGGCGCGGCCGGCGGCCCCGGCGCCGGGGAGTTTTCCCCGAGCAGAGTGGATGGAGGCGCCGTGGCGGGGCGTCCGCCTCCGCCGTGGCGGGCGGCCGGGGCGCCTGTGGAGGGGGCTGGCCTCTGTGGGGGAACGGAGTGATCTCTCACTCCACGGCTGGGACCAAGCCGCGAAAGGTGCCGTTGTCGCCGGGACGGTCGGGGGGACTCGTGGCCCGGGACTCAGGGTTCCCCATGCGGAGGCTCCCAGGCTCAGGCACCTGGCAACGGAAGGCTGAGCAAGCAGGCACGGGCCCGGGCCTAGATTTCGGGGCTGGCCCGGCCCCAGCGGCCGGCGCCAGGGAGGGGACCCCCGGAGGCTGAGGAGCGGGAGGCGTCGGCCTCCCCGGGGCCCGCCTCCCGGAGCTCCTCCTGGCGGTGCCGGAACGCGACGACACGCGATCCCGGACAGGGCCCCGGGGGGGCGGCCCTGCGGCCCTGTGGTGCCCGAAGTGTGTTCACCGGGCGTGTTCCGGCCAATTCTCACGAGCGTTCTGCCCAAATCGGGATCGATTTGGGCAGAACGCTCGTGAGAATTGGCCGGCGTTGGGCAGCCCTGGTCAGCGCCCAGTGCCGCGTGGAGCAGGGCGCTTTCTCGCTCGGGGCATGGCGCGGCCACCCGGAAAACGAGCCGCGACGATGGGGCGCGGCCGGCGGCCCCGGCGCCGGGGAGTTTTCCCCGAGCAGAGTGGATGGAGGCGCCGTGGCCGGGCGTCCGCCTCCGCCGTGGCGGGCGGCCGGGGCGCCCGTGGAGGGGGCTGGCCTCTGTGGGGGAACGGAGTGATCTCTCACTCCACGGCTGGGACGAAGCTGCGAAAGGTGCCGTTGTCGCCGGGACGGTCGGGGGGACTCGTGGCGCGGGACTCAGGTTTCCCCATGCGGAGGCCCCCAGGCTCAGGCCCCTGGCAACGGAAGGCTGAGCAAGCAGGCCCGGGCCCGGGCCCGGGTTTCGGGGATGGCCCGGCCCCAGCGGCCGGCGCCAGTGAGGGGACCCCCGGAGGCTGAGGAGCGGGAGGCGTCGGCCTCCCCGGGGCCCGCCTCCCGGAGCTCCTGGCGGTGCCGGAAAGCGACGACACGCGATCCCGGACAGGGCCCCGGGGGGGCGGCCCTGCGGCCCTGTGGTGCCCGAAGTGTGTTCGCCGCGCGTTTTCCGGCCAATTCTCACGAGCGTTCTGCCCAAATCGGGATCGATTTGGGCAGAACGCTCGTGAGAATTGGCCGACGTTGGGCAGCCCTGGTCAGCGCCCAGTGCCGCGTGGAGCAGGGCGCTTTCTCGCTCGGGGCATGGCGCGGCCACCCGGAAAACGAGCCGCGACGATGGGGCGCGGCCGGCGGCCCCGGCGCCGGGGAGTTTTCCCCGAGCAGAGTGGATGGAGGCGCCGTGGCCGGGCGTCCGCCTCCGCCGTGGCGGGCGGCCGGGGCGCCCGTGGAGGGGGCTGGCCTCTGTGGGGGAACGGAGTGATCTCTCACTCCACGGCTGGGACCAAGCCGCGAATGGTGCCGTTGTCGCCGGGACGGTCGGGGGGACTCGTGGCGCGGGACACAGGGTTCCCCATGCGGAGGCCCCCATGCTCAGGCCCCTGGCAACGGAAGGCTGAGCAAGGAGGCCTGGGCCCGGGCCTAGCTTTCGGGGCTGGCCCGGCCCCAGCGGCCGGCGCCAGGGAGGGGACCCCCGGAGGCTGAGGAGCGGGAGGCGTCGTCCTCCCCGGGGCCCGCCTCCCGGATCTCCCCCTGGGGGTGCCGGAACGCGACGACACGCGATCCCGGACAGGGCCCCGGGGGGGCGGCCCTGCGGCCCTCTGGTGCCCGAAGTGTGTTCGCCGCGCGTTTTCCGGCCAATTCTCACGAGCGTTCTGCCCAAATCGGGATCGATTTGGGCAGAACGCTCGTGAGAATTGGCCGGCGTTGGGCAGCCCTGGTCAGCGCCCAGTGCCGCGTGGAGCAGGGCGCTTTCTCGCTCGGGGCATGGCGCGGCCACCCGGAAAACGAGCCGCGACGATGGGGCGCGGCCGGCGGCCCCGGCGCCGGGGAGTTTTCCCCGAGCAGAGTGGATGGAGGCGCCGTGGCGGGGCGTCCGCCTCCGCCGTGGCGGGCGGCCGGGGCGCCTGTGGAGGGGGCTGGCCTCTGTGGGGGAACGGAGTGATCTCTCACTCCACGGCTGGGACCAAGCCGCGAAAGGTGCCGTTGTCGCCGGGACGGTCGGGGGGACTCGTGGCGCGGGACTCAGGGTTCCCCATGCGGAGGCCCCCAGGCTCAGGCCCCTGGCAACGGAAGGCTGAGCAAGCAGGCCCGGGCCCGGGCCCGGCTTTCGGGGCTGGCCCGGCCCCAGCGGCCGGCGCCAGGGAGGGGACCCCCGGAGGCTGAGGAGCGGGAGGCGTCGGCCTCCCCGCGGCCCGCCTCCCGGAGCTCCTCCTGGCGGTGCCGGAACGCGCCGACACGCGATCCCGGACAGGGCCCCGGGGGGGCGGCCCTGCGGCCCTCTGGTGCCCGAAGTGTGTTCGCCGGGCGTTTTCCGGCCAATTCTCACGAGCGTTCTGCCCAAATCGGGATCGATTTGGGCAGAACGCTCGTGAGAATTGGCCGGCGTTGGGCAGCCCTGGTCAGCGCCCAGGGCCGCGTGGAGCAGGGCCCTTTCTCGCTCGGGGCATGGCGCGGCCACCCGGAAAACGAGCCGCGACGATGGGGCGCGGCTGGCGGCCCCGGCGCCGGGGAGTTTTCCCCGAGTACAGTGGATGGAGGCGCCGTGGCCGGGCGTCCGCCTCCGCAGTGGCGGGCGGCCGGGGCGCCCGTGGAGGGGGCTGGCCTCTGTTGGGGAACGGAGTGATCTCTCACTCCACGGCTGGGACGAAGCCGCGAAAGGTGCCGTGGTCGCCGGGACGGTAGGGGGGACTCGTGGCGCGGGACTCAGGGTTCCCCATGCGGAGGCCCCCAGGCTCAGGCCCCTGGCAACGGAAGGCTGAGCAAGCAGGCCCGGGCCCGGGCCCGGCTTTCGGGGCTGGCCCGGCCCCAGCGGCCGGCGCCAAGGAGGGGACCCCCGGAGGCTGAGGAGCGGGAGGCGTCGGCCTCCCCGGGGCCCGCCTCCCGGATCTCCTCCTGGCGGTGCCGGAACGCGCCGACACGCGATCCCGGACAGGGCCCCGGGGGGGTGGCCCTGCGGCCCTCTGGTGCCCGCAGTGTGTTCGCCGGGCGTTTTCCGGCCAATTCTCACGAGAGTTCTGCCCAAATCGGGATCGATTTGGGCAGAACGCTCGTGAGAATTGGCCGGCGTTGGGCTGCCCTGGTCAGCGCCCAGTGCCGCGTGGAGCAGGGCCCTTTCTCGCTCGGGGCATGGCGCGGCCACCCGGAAAACGAGCCGCGAGGATGGGGCGCGGCCGGCGGCCCCGGCGCCGGGGAGTTTTCCCCGAGCAGAGTGGATGGAGGCGCCGTGGCCGGGCGTCCGCCTCCGCCGTGGCGGGCGGCCGGGGCGCCCGTGGAGGGGGCTGGCCTCTGTGGGGGAACGGAGTGATCTCTCACTCCACGGCTGGGACGAAGCCGAGAAAGGTGCCGTTGTCGCCGGGACGGTCGGGGGGACTCGTTGCGTGGGACTCAGGGTTCCCCATGCGGAGGCCCCCAGGCTCAGGCCCCTGGCAACGGAAGGCTGAGCAAGCAGGCCCGGGCCCGGGCCCGGCTTTCGGGGCTGGCCTGGCCCCAGCGGCCGGCGCCAGGGAGGGGACCCCCGGAGGCTGAGGAGCGGGAGGCGTCGGCCTCCCCGGGGCCCGCCTCCCGGAGCTCCTCCAGGCGGTGCCGGAACGCGACGACACGCGATCCCGCACAGGGCCCCGGGGGGGCGGCGCTGCGGCCCTGTGGTGCCCGAAGTGTGTTCGCCGGGCGTTTTCCAGCCAATTCTCACGAGCGTTCTGCCCAAATCGGCATCGATTTGGGCAGAACGCTCGTGAGAATTGGCCGGCGTTGGGCAGCCCTGGTCAGCGCCCCGTGCCGCGTGGAGCAGGGCCCTTTCTCGCTCGGGGCATGGCGCGGCCACCCGGAAAACGAGCCGCGACGATGGGGCGCGGCCGGCGGCCCCGGCCCCGGGGAGTTTTCCCCGAGGAGAGTGGATGGAGGCGCCGTGGCCGGGCGTCCGCCTCCGCCGTGGCGGGCGGCCGGGGCGCCCGTGGAGGGGGCTGGCCTCTGTGGGGGAACGGAGTGATCTCTCACTCCACGGCTGGGACGAAGCCGCGAAAGGTGCCGTGGTCGCCGGGACGGTCGGGGGGACTCGTGGCGCGGGACTCAGGGTTCCCCATGCGGAGGCCCCCAGGCTCAGGCCCCTGGCAACGGAAGGCTGAGCAAGCAGGCCCGGGCCCGGGCCCAGCTTTCGGGGCTGGCCCGGTCCCAGCGGCCGGCGCCAGGGAGGGGACCCCCGGAGGCTGAGGAGCGGGAGGCGTTGGCCTCCCCGGGGCCCGCCTCCCGGAGCTCCTCCGGCCGTGCCGGAACGCGCCGACACGCGATCCCGGACAGGGCCCCGGGGGGGCGGCCCTGCGGCCCTGTGGTGCCCGAAGTGTGTTCGCCGGGAGTTTTCCGGCCAATTCTCACGAGCGTTCTGCCCAAATCGGGATCGATTTGGGCAGAACGCTCGTGAGAATTGGCAGGCGTTGGGCAGTCCTGGTCAGCGCCCAGGGCCGCGTGGAGCAGGGCCCTTTCTCGCTCGGGGCATGGCGCGGCCACCCGGAAAACGAGCCGCGACGATGGGGCGCGGCCGGCGGCCCCGGCGCCGGGGAGTTTTCCCCGAGCACAGTGGATGGAGGCGCCATGGCCGGGCGTCCGCCTCCGCCGTGGCGGGCGGCCGGGGCGCCCGTGGAGGGGGCTGGCCTCTGTGGGGGAACGGAGTGATCTCTCACTCCACGGATGGGACGAAGCCGCGAAAGGTGCCATTGTCGCCGGGACGGTCGGGGGGACTCGTGGCGCGGGACTCAGGGTTCCCCATGCGGAGGCCCCCAGGCTCAGGCCCCTGGCAACGGAAGGCTGAGCAAGCAGGCCCGGGCCCGGGCCCGGCTTTCGGGGCTGGCCCGGCCCCAGCGGCCGGCGCCAGGGAGGGGACCCCCGGAGGCTGAGGAGCGGGAGGCGTCGGCCTCCCCGGGGCCCGCCTCCCGGAGCTCCTCCTGGCGGTGCCGGAACGCGCCGACACGCGATCCCGGACAGGGCCCCGGGGGGGCGGCCCTGCGGCCCTCTGGTGCCCGAAGTGTGTTCGCCGGACGTTTTCCGGCCAATTCTCACGACCGTTCTGCCCAAATCGGGATCGATTTGGGCAGAACGCTCGTGAGAATTGGCCGGCGTTGGGCAGCCCTGGTCAGCGCCCAGGGCCGCGTGGAGCAGGGCCCTTTCTCGCTCGGGGCATGGCGCGGCCACCCGGAAAACGAGCCGCGACGATGGGGCGCGGCCGGCGGCCCCGGCGCCGGGGAGTTTTCCCCGAGCAGAGTGGATGGAGGCGCTGTGGCCGGGCGTCCGCCTCCGCCGTGGCGGGCGGCCGGGGCGCCCGTGGAGGGGGCTGGCCTCTGTGGTGGAACGGAGTGATCTCTCACTCCACGGCTGGGACGAAGCCGCGAAAGGTGCCGTGGTCGCCGGGACGGTCGGGGGGACTCGTGGCGCGGGACTCAGGGTTCCCCATGCGGAGGCCCCCAGGCTCAGGCCCCTGGCAACGGAAGGCTGAGCAAGCAGGCCCGGGCCCGGGCCCGGCTTTCGGGGCTGGCCCGGCCCCAGCGGCCGGCGCCAGGGAGGGGACCCCCGGAGGCTGAGGAGCGGGAGGCGTCGGCCTCCCCGGGGCCCAACTCCCGGAGCTCCTCCTGGCGTTGCCGGAACGCGCCGACACGCGATCCCGTACAGGGCCCCAGGGGGGCGGCCCTGCGGCACTCTGGTGCCCGAAGTGTGTTCGCCGGGCGTTTTCCGGCCAATTCTCACGAGCGTTCTGCCCAAATCGGGATCGATTTGGGCAGAACGCTCGTGAGAATTGGCCGGCGTTGGGCAGCCCTGGTCAGCGCCCAGGGCCGCGTGGAGCAGGGCCCTTTCTCGCTCGGGGCATGGCGCGGCCACCCGGAAAACGAGCCGCGACGATGGGGCGCGGCCGGCGGCCCCGGCGCCGGGGAGTTTTCCCCGAGCAGAGTGGATGGAGGCGCCGTGGCCGGGCGTCCGCCTCCGCCGTGGCGGGCGGCCGGGGCGCCCGTGGAGGGGGCTGGCCTCTGTGGGGGAACGGAGTGATCTCTCACTCCACGGCTGGGACGAAGCCGCGAAAGGTGCCGTGGTCGCCGGGACGGTCGGGGGGCCTCGTGGCGCGGGACTCAGGGTTCCCCATGCGGAGGCCCCCAGGCTCAGGCCCCTGGCAACGGAAGGCTGAGCAAGCAGGCCCGGGCCCGGGCCCGGATTTCGGGGCTGGCCCGGCCCCAGCGGCCGGCGCCAGGGAGGGGACCCCCGGAGGCTGAGGAGCGGGAGGCGTCGGCCTCCCCGGGGCACGCCTCCCGGAGCTCCTCCTGGCGGTGCCGGAACGCGACGACACGCGATCCCGGACAGGGCCCCGGGGGGGCGGCCCTGCGGCCCTGTGGTGCCCGAAGTGTGTTCGCCGGGCGTTTTCCGGCCAATTCTCACGAGCGTTCTGCCCAAATCGGGATCGATTTGGGCAGAACGCTCGTGAGAATTGGCCGGCGTTGGGCAGCCCTGGTCAGCGCCCAGGGCCGCGTGGATCAGGGCCCTTTCTCGCTCGGGGCATGGCGCGGCCACCCGGAAAACGAGCCGCGACGATGGGGCGCGGCCGGCGGCCCCAGCGCCGGGGAGTTTTCCCCGAGCAGAGTGGATGGAGGCGCCGTGGCCGGGCGTCCGCCTCCGCCGTGGCGGGCGGCCGGGGCGCCCGTGGAGGGGGCTGGCCTCTGTGGGGGAACGGAGTGATCTCTCACTCCACGGCTGGGACGAAGCCGCGAAAGGTGCCGTGGTCGCCGGGACGGTCGGGGGGCCTCGTGGCGCGGGACTCAGGGTTCCCCATGCGGAGGCCCCCAGGCTCAGGCCCCTGGCAACGGAAGGCTGAGCAAGCAGGCCCGGGCCCGGGCCCGGCTTTCGGGGCTGGCCCGGCCCCAGCGGCCAGCGCCAGGGAGGGGACCCCCGGAGGCTGAGGAGCGGGAGGCGTCGGCGTCCCCGGGGCCCGCCTCCCGGTGCTCTTCCTGGCGGTGCCGGAACGCGACGACACGCGATCCCGGACAGGGCCCCGGGGGGGGCGGCCCTGCGGCCCTGTGGTGCCCGAAGTGTGTTCGCCGGGCGTTTTCCGGCCAATTCTCACGAGCGTTCTGCCCAAATCAGGATCGATTTGGGCAGAACGCTCGTGAGAATTGGCCGGCGTTGAGCAGCCCTGGTCAGCGCCCAGGGCCGCGTGGAGCAGGGCCCTTTCTCGCTCGGGGCATGGCGCGGCCACCCGGAAAACGAGCCGCGACGATGGGGCGCGGCCGGCGGCCCCGGCGCCGGGGAGTTTTCCCCGAGCAGAGTGGATGGAGGCGCCGTGGCCGGGCGTCCGCCTCCGCCGTGGCGGGCGGACGGGGCGCCCGTGGAGGGGGCTGGCCTCTGTGGGGGAACGGAGTGATCTCTCACTCCACGGCTGGGACGAAGCCGCGAAAGGTGCCGTGGTCGCCGGGACGGTCGGGGGGACTCGTGGCGCGGGACTCAGGGTTCCCCATGCGGAGGCCCCCAGGCTCAGGCCCCTGGCAACGGAAGGCTGAGCAAGAAGGCCCGGGCCCGGGCCCGGCTTTCAGGGCTTGCCCGGCCCCAGCGGCCGGCGCCAGGGAGGGGACCCCCGGAGGCTGAGGAGCGGGAGGCGTCGGCCTCCCCGGGGCCCGCCTCCCGGAGCTCCTCCTGGCGGTGCCGGAACGCGCCGACACGCGATCCCGGACAGGGCCCCGGGGGGGCGGCCCTGCGGCCCTCTGGTGCCCGAAGTGTGTTCGCCGGGCGTTTTCCTGCCAATTCTCAGAAGCGTTCTGCCCAAATCGGGATCGGTTTGGGCAGAACGCTCGTGAGAATTGGCCGGCGTTGGGGAGCCCTGGTCAGCGCCCAGGACCGCGTGGAGCAGGGCCCTTTCTCGCTCGGGGCACGGCACGGCCACCCGGAAAACGAGCCGCGATGATGGGGCGCGGCCGGCGGCCCCGGCTCCGGGCAGTTTTCCCCGAGCAGAGTGGATGGAGTCGCCGGGGACGGGCGTCCGCCTCCGCCGTGGCGGGCGGCCGGGGCGCCCGTGGAGGGGGCTGGCCTCTGTGGGGAACGGAGTGATCTCTCACTCCACGGCTGGGACGAAGGCGCGAAAGGTGCCGTTGTCGCCGGGACGGTCGGGGGACTCGTGGCGCGGGACTCAGGGTTCCCCATGCCGAGACCCCCAGGCTCAGTCCCCTGGCAACGGGAGGCTGAGCAAGCAGGCCCGGGCCCGGGCCCGGCTTTCGGGTCTGGCCCGGCCCCAGCGGCCGGCGCCAGGGAGGGTACCCCCGGAGGCTGAGGAGCGGGAGGCGTTGGCCTCACCGGGGCCCGCCTCCCGGAGCTCCTCCTGGCGGTGCCGGAACGCGACGACACGCGATCCCGGACAGGGCACCGGGGGGGCGGCCCTGCGGCCCTGAGGTGCCCGAAGTGTGTTCGCCGGGCGTTTTCCGGCCATTTCTCACGAGCGTTCAACGCTCATGTGAATTGGCCGGCGTTGGGCAGCCCTGGTCAGCGCCCAGTGCCGCGTGGAGCAGGGCCCTTTCTCGCTTGGGGCATGGCGCGGCCACCCGGAATACGAGCCGCGACGATGGGGCGCGGCCGGCGGCCCCTGCGCCGGGGAGTTTTCCCCGAGCAGAGTGGATGGAGGCGACGTGGCCGGGCGTCCGCCTCCGCCGTGGCGGGCCGCCGGGGCGCCCGTGGAGGGGGCTGGCCTCTGTGGGGGAACGGAGTGATCTCTCACTCCACGGCTGGGACGAAGCCGCGAAAGGTGCCGTGGTCGCCGGGACGGTCGGGGGGACTCGTGGCGCGGGACTCAGGGTTCCCCATGCGGAGGCCCCGAGGCTCAGGCCCCTGGCAACGGGAGGCTGAGCAAGCAGGCCCGGGCCCGGGAGGCGTCGGACTCCCCGGGGCCCGCGTCCCGGAGCTCCTCCTGGCGGTGCCGGAACGAGACGACACGCGATCCCGGACAGGGCCCCGGGGGGGCGGCCCTGCGGCCCTCTGGTGCCCGAAGTGTGTTCGCCGGGTGTTTTCCGGCCAATTCTCACGAGCGTTCTGCCCAAATCGGGATCATTTGGGCAAAACGCTCGTGAGAATTGGCCGGCGTTGGGCAGCCCTGGTCAGCGCCCAGGGCCGCGTGGAGCAGGGCCCTTTCTCGCTCGGGGTATGTCGCGGCCACACGGAAAACGAGCCGCGACGATGGGGCGCGGCCGGCGGCCCCGGCGCCGGGGAGTTTTCCCCGAGCAGAGTGGATGGAGGCCCCGTGGCCGGGCGTCCGCCTCCGCCGTGGCGGGCGGCCGGCGGGCGGGGCGCCCGTGGAGGGGGCTGGCCTCTGTGGGGGAACGGAGTGATCTCTCACTCCACGGCTGGGTCGAAGACGCGAAAGGTGCCGTTGTCGCCGGGACGGTCGGGGGGACTCGTGGCGCGGGACTCAGTGTTCCCCATGCGGAGGCCCCCAGGCACAGGCCCCTGGCAACGGAAGGCTGAACAAGCAGGCCCGGGCCCGGGCCCGGCTTTCGGGGCTGGCCCGGCCCCAGCGGCCGGCGCCAGGGAGGGGACCCCCGGAGGCTGAGGAGCGGGAGGCGTCGGCCTCCCCGGGGCCCGCATCTCGGAGCTCCTCCTGGCGGTGCCGGAACGCGCCGACACGCGATCCCGGACAGGGCCCCGGGGGGGCGGCCCTGCGGCCCTCTGGTGCCCGAAGTGTGTTCGCCGGGCGTTTTCCGGCCAATTCTCACGAGCGTTCTGCCCAAATCGGTATCAATTTGGGCAGAACGCTCGTGAGAATTGGCCGGCGTTGGGCAGCCCTGGTCAGCGCCCAGGGCCGGGTGGAGCAGGGCCCTTTCTCGCTCGGGGCATGGCGCGGCCACCCGGAAAACGAGCCGCGACGATGGGGCGCGGCCGGCGGCCCCGGCGCCGGGGAGTTTTCCCCGAGCAGAGTGGATGGAGGCGCCGGGGCTGGGCGTCCGCCTCCGCCCTGGCGGGCGGCCGGGGCGCCCGTGGAGGGGGCTGGCCTCTGTGGGGGAACGGAGTGATCTCTCACTCCACGGCTGGGACGAAGCCGCGAAAGGTGCCGTGGTCGCCGGGACGGTCGGGGGGACTCGTGGCGCGGGACTCAGGGTTCCCCATGCGGAGGCCCCCAGTCTCAGGCCCCTGGCAACGGAAGGCTGAGCAAGCAGGCCCGGGCCCGGGCCCGGCTTTCGGGGCTGGCCCGGCCCCAGCGGCCGGCGCCAGGGAGGGGACCCCCGGAGGCTGAGGAGCGGGAGGCGTCGGCCTCCCCGGGGCCCGCCTCCCGGAGCTCCTCCTGGCGGTGCCGGAACGCGCCGACACGCGATCCCGGACAGGGCCCCGGGGGGGCGGCCCTGCGGCCCTCTGGTGCCCGAATAGTGTTCGCCGGGCGTTTTCCGGCCAATTCTCACGAGCGTTCTGCCCAAATCGATCCCGATTTGGGCAGAACGCTCGTGAGAATTGGCCGGCGTTGGGCAGCCCTGGTCAGCGCCCAGGGCCGCGTGGAGCAGGGCCCTTTCTCGCTCGGGGCATGGCGCGGCCACCCGGAAAACGAGCCGCGACGATGGGGCGCGGCCGGCGGCCCCGGCGCCGGGGAGTTTTCCCCGAGCAGAGTGGATGGAGGCGCCGTGGCCGGGCGTCCGCCTCCGCCGTGGCGGGCGGCCGGGGCGCCCGTGGAGGGGGCTGGCCTCTGTGGGGGAACGGAGTGATCTCTCACTCCACGGCTGGGACGAAGCCGCGAAAGGTGCCGTGGTCGCCGGGACGGTCGGGGGGACTCGTGGCGCGGGACTCAGGGTTCCCCATGCGGAGGCCCCCAGGCTCAGGCCCCTGGCAACGGAAGGCTGAGCAAGCAGGCCCGGGCCCGGGCCCGGCTTTCGGGGCTGGCCCGGCCCCAGCGGCCGGCGCCAGGGAGGGGACCCCCGGAGGCTGAGGAGCGGGAGGCGTCGGCCTCCCCGGGGCCCGCCTCCCGGAGCTCCTCCTGGCGGTGCCGGAACGCGCCGACACGCGATCCCGGACAGGGCCCCGGGGGGGCGGCCCTGCGGCCCTCTGGTGCCCGAATAGTGTTCGCCGGGCGTTTTCCGGGCAATTCTCACGAGCTTTCTGCCCAAATCGGGATCGATTTGGGCAGAACGCTCGTGAGAATTGGCCGGCGTTGGGCAGCCCTGGTCAGCGCCCAGGGCCGCGTGGAGCAGGGCCCTTTCTCGCTTGGGGCATGGCGCGGCCACCCGGAATACGAGCCGCGACGATGGGGCGCGGCCGGCGGCCCCTGCGCCGGGGAGTTTTCCCCCGAGCAGAGTGGATGGAGGCGACGTGGCCGGGCGTCCGCCTCCGCCGTGGCGGGCCGCCGGGGCGCCCGTGGAGGGGGCTGGCCTCTGTGGGGGAACGGAGTGATCTCTCACTCCACGGCTGGGACGAAGCCGCGAAAGGTGCCGTGGTCGCCGGGACGGTCGGGGGGACTCGTGGCGCGGGACTCAGGGTTCCCCATGCGGAGGCCCCGAGGCTCAGGCCCCTGGCAACGGGAGGCTGAGCAAGCAGGCCCGGGCCCGGGAGGCGTCGGACTCCCCGGGGCCCGCGTCCCGGAGCTCCTCCTGGCGGTGCCGGAACGAGACGACACGCGATCCCGGACAGGGCCCCGGGGGGGCGGCCCTGCGGCCCTCTGGTGCCCGAAGTGTGTTCGCCGGGTGTTTTCCGGCCAATTCTCACGAGCGTTCTGCCCAAATCGGGATCATTTGGGCAAAACGCTCGTGAGAATTGGCCGGCGTTGGGCAGCCCTGGTCAGCGCCCAGGGCCGCGTGGAGCAGGGCCCTTTCTCGCTCGGGGTATGTCGCGGCCACACGGAAAACGAGCCGCGACGATGGGGCGCGGCCGGCGGCCCCGGCGCCGGGGAGTTTTCCCCGAGCAGAGTGGATGGAGGCCCCGTGGCCGGGCGTCCGCCTCCGCCGTGGCGGGCGGCCGGCGGGCGGGGCGCCCGTGGAGGGGGCTGGCCTCTGTGGGGGAACGGAGTGATCTCTCACTCCACGGCTGGGTCGAAGACGCGAAAGGTGCCGTTGTCGCCGGGACGGTCGGGGGGACTCGTGGCGCGGGACTCAGTGTTCCCCATGCGGAGGCCCCCAGGCACAGGCCCCTGGCAACGGAAGGCTGAACAAGCAGGCCCGGGCCCGGGCCCGGCTTTCGGGGCTGGCCCGGCCCCAGCGGCCGGCGCCAGGGAGGGGACCCCCGGAGGCTGAGGAGCGGGAGGCGTCGGCCTCCCCGGGGCCCGCATCTCGGAGCTCCTCCTGGCGGTGCCGGAACGCGCCGACACGCGATCCCGGACAGGGCCCCGGGGGGGCGGCCCTGCGGCCCTCTGGTGCCCGAAGTGTGTTCGCCGGGCGTTTTCCGGCCAATTCTCACGAGCGTTCTGCCCAAATCGGGATCAATTTGGGCAGAACGCTCGTGAGAATTGGCCGGCGTTGGGCAGCCCTGGTCAGCGCCCAGGGCCGGGTGGAGCAGGGCCCTTTCTCGCTCGGGGCATGGCGCGGCCACCCGGAAAACGAGCCGCGACGATGGGGCGCGGCCGGCGGCCCCGGCGCCGGGGAGTTTTCCCCGAGCAGAGTGGATGGAGGCGCCGGGGCTGGGCGTCCGCCTCCGCCCTGGCGGGCGGCCGGGGCGCCCGTGGAGGGGGCTGGCCTCTGTGGGGGAACGGAGTGATCTCTCACTCCACGGCTGGGACGAAGCCGCGAAAGGTGCCGTGGTCGCCGGGACGGTCGGGGGGACTCGTGGCGCGGGACTCAGGGTTCCCCATGCGGAGGCCCCCAGTCTCAGGCCCCTGGCAACGGAAGGCTGAGCAAGCAGGCCCGGGCCCGGGCCCGGCTTTCGGGGCTGGCCCGGCCCCAGCGGCCGGCGCCAGGGAGGGGACCCCCGGAGGCTGAGGAGCGGGAGGCGTCGGCCTCCCCGGGGCCCGCCTCCCGGAGCTCCTCCTGGCGGTGCCGGAACGCGCCGACACGCGATCCCGGACAGGGCCCCGGGGGGGCGGCCCTGCGGCCCTCTGGTGCCCGAATAGTGTTCGCCGGGCGTTTTCCGGCCAATTCTCACGAGCGTTCTGCCCAAATCGATCCCGATTTGGGCAGAACGCTCGTGAGAATTGGCCGGCGTTGGGCAGCCCTGGTCAGCGCCCAGGGCCGCGTGGAGCAGGGCCCTTTCTCGCTCGGGGCATGGCGCGGCCACCCGGAAAACGAGCCGCGACGATGGGGCGCGGCCGGCGGCCCCGGCGCCGGGGAGTTTTCCCCGAGCAGAGTGGATGGAGGCGCCGTGGCCGGGCGTCCGCCTCCGCCGTGGCGGGCGGCCGGGGCGCCCGTGGAGGGGGCTGGCCTCTGTGGGGGAACGGAGTGATCTCTCACTCCACGGCTGGGACGAAGCCGCGAAAGGTGCCGTGGTCGCCGGGACGGTCGGGGGGACTCGTGGCGCGGGACTCAGGGTTCCCCATGCGGAGGCCCCCAGGCTCAGGCCCCTGGCAACGGAAGGCTGAGCAAGCAGGCCCGGGCCCGGGCCCGGCTTTCGGGGCTGGCCCGGCCCCAGCGGCCGGCGCCAGGGAGGGGACCCCCGGAGGCTGAGGAGCGGGAGGCGTCGGCCTCCCCGGGGCCCGCCTCCCGGAGCTCCTCCTGGCGGTGCCGGAACGCGCCGACACGCGATCCCGGACAGGGCCCCGGGGGGGCGGCCCTGCGGCCCTCTGGTGCCCGAATAGTGTTCGCCGGGCGTTTTCCGGGCAATTCTCACGAGCTTTCTGCCCAAATCGGGATCGATTTGGGCAGAACGCTCGTGAGAATTGGCCGGCGTTGGGCAGCCCTGGTCAGCGCCCAGGGCCGCGTGGAGCAGGGCCCTTTCTCGCTCGGGGCATGGCGCGGCCACCCGGAAAACGAGCCGCGACGATGGGGCGCGGCCGGCGGCCCCGGCGCCGCGGAGTTTTCCCCGAGCAGAGTGGATGGAGGCGCCGTGGCCGGGCGTCCGCCTCCGCCGTGGCGGGCGGCCGGGGCGCCCGTGGAGGGGGCTGGCCTCTGTGGGGGAACGGAGTGATCTCTCACTCCACGGCTGGGACGAAGCCGCGAAAGGTGCCGTGGTCGCCGGGACGGTCGGGGGGACTCGTGGCGCGGGACTCAGGGTTCCCCATGCGGAGGCCCCCAGTCTCAGGCCCCTGGCAACGGAAGGCTGAGCAAGCAGGCCCGGGCCCGGGCCCGGCTTTCGGGGCTGGCCCGGCCCCAGCGGCCGGCGCCAGGGAGGGGACCCCCGGAGGGTGAGGAGCGGGAGGCGTCGGCCTCCCCGGGGCCCGCCTCCCGGAGCTCCTCCTGGCGGTGCTGGAACGCGCCGACACGCGATCCCGGACAGGGCCCCGGGGGGGGCGGCCCTGCGGCCCTGTGGTGCCCGAACTGTGTTCGCCGGGCGTTTTCCGGCCAATTCTCACGAGCGTTCTGCCCAAATCGGGATCGATTTGGGCAGAACGCTCGTGAGAATTGGCCGGCGTTGGGCAGCCCTGGTCAGCGCCCAGGGCCGCGTGGAGCAGGGCCCTTTCTCGCTCGGGGCATGGCGCGGCCACCCGGAAAACGAGCCGCGACGATGGGGCGCGGCCGGCGGCCCCGGCGCCGGGGAGTTTTCCCCGAGCAGAGTGGATGGAGGCGCCGTGGCCGGGCGTCCGCCTCCGCCGTGGCGGGCGGGCCGGGGCGCCCGTGGAGGGGGCTGGCCTCTGTGGGGGAACGGAGTGATCTCTCACTCCACGGCTGGGACGAAGCCGCGAAAGGTGCCGTGGTCGCCGGGACGGTCGGGGGGACTCGTGGCGCGGGACTCAGGGTTCCCCATGCGGAGGCCCCCAGGCTCAGGCCCCTGGCAACGGAAGGCTGAGCAAGCAGGCCCGGGCCCGGGCCCGGCTTTCGGGGCTGGCCTGGCCCCAGCGGCCGGCGCCAGGGAGGGGACCCCCGGAGGCTGAGGAGCGGGAGGCGTCGGCCTCCCCGGCGCCCGCCTCCCGGAGCTCCTCCTGGCGGTGCCGGAACGAGACGACACGCGATCCCGGACAGGGCCCCGGGGGGGCGGCCCTGCGGCCCTCTGGTGCCCGAATAGTGTTCGCCGGGCGTTTTCCGGCCAATTCTCACGAGCGTTCTGCCCAAATCGTTCCCGATTTGGGCAGAACGCTCGTGAGATTTGGCCGGCGTTGGGCAGCCCTGGTCAGCGCCCAGGGCCGCGTGGAGCAGGGCCCTTTCTCGCTCGGGGCATGGCGCGGCCACCCGGAAAACGAGCCGCGACGATGGGGCGCGGCCGGCGGCCCCGGCGCCGGGGAGTTTTCCCCGAGCAGAGTGGATGGAGGCGCCGTGGCCGGGCGTCCGCCTCCGCCGTGGCGGGCGACCGGGGCGCCCGTGGAGGGGGCTGGCCTCTGTGGGGGAACGGAGTGATCTCTCACTCCACGGCTGGGACGAAGCCGCGAAAGGTGCCGTGGTCGCCGGACGGTCGGGGGGACTCGTGGCGCGGGACTCAGGGTTCCCCATGCGGAGGCCCCCAGGCTCAGGCCCCTGGCAACGGAAGGCTGAGCAAGCAGGCGCGGGCCCGGGCCCGGCTTTCGGGGCTGGCCCGGCCCCAGCGGCCGGCGCCAGGGAGGGGACCCCCGGAGGCTGAGGAGCGGGAGGCGTCGGCCTCCCCGGGGCCCGCCTCCCGGAGCTCCTCCTGGCGGTGCCGGAACGCGCCGACACGCGATCCCGGACAGGGCCCCGGGGGGGCGGCCCTGCGGCCCTGTGGTGCCCGAACTGTGTTCGCCGGGAGTTTTCCGGCCAATTCTCACGAGCGTTCTGCCCAAATCGGGATCGATTTGGGCAGAACGCTCGTGAGAATTGGCCGGCGTTGGGCAGCTCTGGTCAGCGCCCAGGGCCGCGTGGAACAGGGCCCTTTCTCGCTCGGGGCATGGCGCGGCCACCCGGAAAACGAGCCGCGACGATGGGGCGCGGCCGGCGGCCCCGGCGCCGGGGAGTTTTCCCCCGAGCAGAGTGGATGGAGGCGCCGTGGCCGGGCGTCCGCCTCCGCCGTGGCGGGCGGCCGGGGCGCCCGTGGAGGGGGCTGGCCTCTGTGGGGGAACGGAGTGATCTCTCACTCCACGGCTGGGACGAAGCCGCAAAAGGTGCCGTGGTCGCCGGGACGGTCGGGGGGACTCGTGGCGCGGGACTCAGGGTTCCCCATGCGGAGGCCCCCAGGCTCAGGCCCCTGGCAACGGAAGGCTGAGCAAGCAGGCCCGGGCCCGGGCCCGGCTTTCGGGGGCTGGCCCGGCCCCAGCGGCCGGCGCCAGGGAGGGGACCCCCGGAGGCTGAGGAGCGGGAGGCGTCGGCCTCCCCGGGGCCCGCCTCCCGGAGCTCCTCCTGGTGGTGCCGGAACGCGCCGACACGCGATCCCGGACAGGGCCCCGGGGGGGCGGCCCTGCGTCCCTCTGGTGCCCGAATAGTGTTCGCCGGGCGTTTTCCGGGCAATTCTCACGAGCGTTCTGCACAAATCGATCCCGATTTGGGCAGAACGCTCGTGAGAATTGGCCGGCGTTGGGCAGGCCCTGGTCAGCGCCCAGGGCCGCGTGGAGCAGGGCCCTTTCTCGCTCGGGGCATGGCGCGGCCACCCGGAAAACGAGCCGCGACGATGGGGCGCGGCCGGCGGCCCCGGCGCCGGGGAGTTTTCCCCGAGCAGAGTGGATGGAGGCGCCGTGGCCGGGCGTCCGCCTCCGCCGTGGCGGGCGGCCGGGGCGCCCGTGGAGGGGGCTGGCCTCTGTGGGGGAACGGAGTGATCTCTCACTCCACGGCTGGGACGAAGCCGCGAAAGGTGCCGTGGTCGCCGGGACGGTCGGGGGGACTCGTGGCGCGGGACTCAGGGTTCCCCATGCGGAGGCCCCCCAGGCTCAGGCCCCTGGCAACGGAAGGCTGAGCAAGCAGGCCCGGGCCCGGGCCCGGCTTTCGGGGCTGGCCTGGCCCCAGCGGCCGGCGCCAGGGAGGGGACCCCCGGAGGCTGAGGAGCGGGAGGCGTCGGCCTCCCCGGCGCCCGCCTCCCGGAGCTCCTCCTGGCGGTGCCGGAACGCGCCGACACGCGATCCCGGACAGGGCCCCGGGGGGGCGGCCCTGCGGCCCTCTGGTGCCCGAATAGTGTTCGCCGGGCGTTTTCCGGCCAATTCTCACGAGCGTTCTGCCCAAATCGTTCCCGATTTGGGCAGAACGCTCGTGAGATTTGGCCGGCGTTGGGCAGCCCTGGTCAGCGCCCAGGGCCGCGTGGAGCAGGGCCCTTTCTCGCTCGGGGCATGGCGCGGCCACCCGGAAAACGAGCCGCGACGATGGGGCGCGGCCGGCGGCCCCGGCGCCGGGGAGTTTTCCCCGAGCAGAGTGGATGGAGGCGCCGTGGCCGGGCGTCCGCCTCCGCCGTGGCGGGCGACCGGGGCGCCCGTGGAGGGGGCTGGCCTCTGTGGGGGAACGGAGTGATCTCTCACTCCACGGCTGGGACGAAGCCGCGAAAGGTGCCGTGGTCGCCGGGACGGTCGGGGGGACTCGTGGCGCGGGACTCAGGGTTCCCCATGCGGAGGCCCCCAGGCTCAGGCCCCTGGCAACGGAAGGCTGAGCAAGCAGGCGCGGGCCCGGGCCCGGCTTTCGGGGCTGGCCCGGCCCCAGCGGCCGGCGCCAGGGAGGGGACCCCCGGAGGCTGAGGAGCGGGAGGCGTCGGCCTCCCCGGGGCCCGCCTCCCGGAGCTCCTCCTGGCGGTGCCGGAACGCGCCGACACGCGATCCCGGACAGGGCCCCGGGGGGGCGGCCCTGCGGCCCTGTGGTGCCCGAACTGTGTTCGCCGGGCGTTTTTCCGGCCAATTCTCACGAGCGTTCTGCCCAAATCGGGATCGATTTGGGCAGAACGCTCGTGAGAATTGGCCGGCGTTGGGCAGCTCTGGTCAGCGCCCAGGGCCGCGTGGAACAGGGCCCTTTCTCGCTCGGGGCATGGCGCGGCCACCCGGAAAACGAGCCGCGACGATGGGGCGCGGCCGGCGGCCCCGGCGCCGGGGAGTTTTCCCCCGAGCAGAGTGGATGGAGGCGCCGTGGCCGGGCGTCCGCCTCCGCCGTGGCGGGCGGCCGGGGCGCCCGTGGAGGGGGCTGGCCTCTGTGGGGGAACGGAGTGATCTCTCACTCCACGGCTGGGACGAAGCCGCGAAAGGTGCCGTGGTCGCCGGGACGGTCGGGGGGACTCGTGGCGCGGGACTCAGGGTTCCCCATGCGGAGGCCCCCAGGCTCAGGCCCCTGGCAACGGAAGGCTGAGCAAGCAGGCCCGGGCCCGGGCCCGGCTTTCGGGGCTGGCCCGGCCCCAGCGGCCGGCGCCAGGGAGGGGACCCCCGGAGGCTGAGGAGCGGGAGGCGTCGGCCTCCCCGGGGCCCGCCTCCCGGAGCTCCTCCTGGCGGTGCCGGAACGCGCCGACACGCGATCCCGGACAGGGCCCCGGGGGGGGCGGCCCTGCGGCCCTCTGGTGCCCGAATAGTGTTCGCCGGGCGTTTTCCGGCCAATTCTCACGAGCGTTCTGCCCAAATCGATCCCGATTTGGGCAGAACGCTCGTGAGAATTGGCCGGCGTTGGGCAGCCCTGGTCAGCGCCCAGGGCCGCGTGGAGCAGGGCCCTTTCTCGCTCGGGGCATGGCGCGGCCACCCGGAAAACGAGCCGCGACGATGGGGCGCGGCCGGCGGCCCCGGCGCCGCGGAGTTTTCCCCCGAGCAGAGTGGATGGAGGCGCCGTGGCCGGGCGTCCGCCTCCGCCGTGGCGGGCGGCCGGGGCGCCCGTGGAGGGGGCTGGCCTCTGTGGGGGAACGGAGTGATCTCTCACTCCACGGCTGGGACGAAGCCGCGAAAAGTGCCGTGGTCGCCGGGACGGTCGGGGGGACTCGTGGCGCGGGACTCAGGGTTCCCCATGCGGAGGACCCCAGGCTCAGGCCCCTGGCAACGGAAGGCTGAGCAAGCAGGCCCGGGCCCGGGCCCGGCTTTCGGGGCTGGCCTGGCCCCAGCGGCCGGCGCCAGGGAGGGGACCCCCGGAGGCTGAGGAGCGGGAGGCGTCGGCCTCCCGGGGCCCGCCTCCCGGAGCTCCTCCTGGCGGTGCCGGAACGCGCCGACACGCGATCCCGGACAGGGCCCCGGGGGGGCGGCCCTGCGGCCCTGTGGTGCCCGAACTGTGTTCGCCGGGCGTTTTCCGGCCAATTCTCACGAGCGTTCTGCCCAAATCGATCCCGATTTGGGCAGAACGCTCGTGAGAATTGGCCGGCGTTGCGCAGCCCTGGTCAGCGCCCAGGGCCGCGTGGAGCAGGGCCCTTTCTCGCTCGGGGCATGGCGCGGCCACCCGGGAAAACGAGCCGCGACGATGGGGCGCGGCCGGCGGCCCCGGCGCCGGGGAGTTTTCCCCCGAGCAGAGTGGATGGAGGCGCCGTGGCCGGGCGTCCGCCTCCGCCGTGGCGGGCGGCCGGGGCGCCCGTGGAGGGGGCTGGCCTCTGTGGGGGAACGGAGTGATCTCTCACTCCACGGCTGGGACGAAGCCGCGAAAGGTGCCGTGGTCGCCGGGACGGTCGGGGGGACTCGTGGCGCGGGACTCAGGGTTCCCCATGCGGAGGCCCCCAGGCTCAGGCCCCTGGCAACGGAAGGCTGAGCAAGCAGGCCCGGGCCCGGGCCCGGCTTTCGGGGCTGGCCCGGCCCCAGCGGCCGGCGCCAGGGAGGGGACCCCCGGAGGCTGAGGAGCGGGAGGCGTCGGCCTCCCCGGGGCCCGCCTCCCGGAGCTCCTCCTGGCGGTGCCGGAACGCGCCGACACGCGATCCCGGACAGGGCCCCGGGGGGGCGGCCCTGCGGCCCTGTGGTGCCCGAACTGTGTTCGCCGGGCGTTTTCCGGGCAATTCTCACGAGCGTTCTGCCCAAATCGGGATCGATTTGGGCAGAACGCTCGTGAGAATTGGCCGGCGTTGGGCAGCTCTGGTCAGCGCCCAGGGCCGCGTGGAACAGGGCCCTTTCTCGCTCGGGGCATGGCGCGGCCACCCGGAAAACGAGCCGCGACGATGGGGCGCGGCCGGCGGCCCCGGCGCCGGGGAGTTTTCCCCGAGCAGAGTGGATGGAGGCGCCGTGGCCGGGCGTCCGCCTCCGCCGTGGCGGGCGGCCGGGGCGCCCGTGGAGGGGGCTGGCCTCTGTGGGGGAACGGAGTGATCTCTCACTCCACGGCTGGGACGAAGCCGCGAAAGGTGCCGTGGTCGCCGGGACGGTCGGGGGGACTCGTGGCGCGGGACTCAGGGTTCCCCATGCGGAGGCCCCCAGGCTCAGGCCCCTGGCAACGGAAGGCTGAGCAAGCAGGCCCGGGCCCGGGCCCGGCTTTCGGGGCTGGCCCGGCCCCAGCGGCCGCCGCCAGGGAGGGGACCCCCGGAGGCTGAGGAGCGGGAGGCGTCGGCCTCCCCGGGGCCCGCCTCCCGGAGCTCCTCCTGGCGGTGCCGGAACGCGCCGACACGTGATCCCGGACAGGGCCCCGGGGGGGCGGCCCTGCGGCCCTCTGGTGCCCGAATAGTGTTCGCCGGGCGTTTTCCGGCCAATTCTCACGAGCGTTCTGCCCAAATCGATTCCGATTTGGGCAGAACGCTCGTGAGAATTGGCCGGCGTTGGGCAGCCCTGGTCAGCGCCCAGGGCCGCGTGGAGCAGGGCCCTTTCTCGCTCGGGGCATGGCGCGGCCACCCGGAAAACGAGCCGCGACGATGGGGCGCGGCCGGCGGCCCCGGCGCCGGGGAGTTTTCCCCGAGCAGAGTGGATGGAGGCGCCGTGGCCGGGCGTCCGCCTCCGCCGTGGCGGGCGACCGGGGCGCCCGTGGAGGGGGCTGGCCTCTGTGGGGGAACGGAGTGATCTCTCACTCCACGGCTGGGACGAAGCCGCGAAAGGTGCCGTGGTCGCCGGGACGGTCGGGGGGACTCGTGGCGCGGGACTCAGGGTTCCCCATGCGGAGGCCCCCAGGCTCAGGCCCCTGGCAACGGAAGGCTGAGCAAGCAGGCCCGGGCCCGGGCCCGGCTTTCGGGGCTGGCCCGGCCCCAGCGGCCGGCGCCAGGGAGGGGACCCCCGGAGGCTGAGGAGCGGGAGGCGTCGGCCTCCCCGGGGCCCGCCTCCCGGAGCTCCTCCTGGCGGTGCCGGAACGCGCCGACACGCGATCCCGGACAGGGCCCCGGGGGGGCGGCCCTGCGGCCCTCTGTTGCCCGAAGTGTGTTCGCCGGGCGTTTTCCGGCCAATTCTCACGAGCGTTCTGCCCAAATCGGGATCGATTTGGGCAGAACGCTCGTGAGAATTGGCCGGCGTTGGGCAGCCCTGGTCAGCGCCCAGGGCCGCGTGGAGCAGGGCCCTTTCTCGCTCGGGGCATGGCGCGGCCACCCGGAAAACGAGCCGCGACGATGGGGCGCGGCCGGCGGCCCCGGCGCCAGGGAGTTTTCCCCGAGCAGAGTGGATGGAGGCGCCGTGGCCGGGCGTCCGCCTCCGCCGTGGCGGGCGGCCGGGGCGCCCGTGGAGGGGGCTGGCCTCTGTGGGGGAACGGAGTGATCTCTCACTCCACGGCTGGGACGAAGCCGCGAAAGGTGCCGTGGTCGCCGGGACGGTCGGGGGGACTCGTGGCGCGGGGCTCACGGTTCCCCATGCGGAGGCCCCCAGGCTCAGGCCCCTGGCAACGGAAGGCTGAGCAAGCAGGCCCGGGCCCGGGCCCGGCTTTCGGGGCTGGCCCGGCCCCAGCGGCCGGCGCCAGGGAGGGGACCCCCGGAGGCTGAGGAGCGGGAGGCGTCGGCCTCCCCGGGGCCCGCCTCCCGGAGCTCCTCCTGGCGGTGCCGGAACGCGCCGACACGCGATCCCGGACAGGGCCCCGGGGGGGCGGCCCTGCGGCCCTCTGTTGCCCGAAGTGTGTTCGCCGGGCGTTTTCCGGCCAATTCTCACGAGCGTTCTGCCCAAATCGGGATCGATTTGGGCAGAACGCTCGTGAGAATTGGCCGGCGTTGGGCAGCCCTGGTCAGCGCCCAGGGCCGCGTGGAGCAGGGCCCTTTCTCGCTCGGGGCATGGCGCGGCCACCCGGAAAACGAGCCGCGACGATGGGGCGCGGCCGGCGGCCCCGGCGCCAGGGAGTTTTCCCCGAGCAGAGTGGATGGAGGCGCCGTGGCCGGGCGTCCGCCTCCGCCGTGGCGGGCGGCCGGGGCGCCCGTGGAGGGGGCTGGCCTCTGTGGGGGAACGGAGTGATCTCTCACTCCACGGCTGGGACGAAGCCGCGAAAGGTGCCGTGGTCGCCGGGACGGTCGGGGGGACTCGTGGCGCGGGACTCACGGTTCCCCATGCGGAGGCCCCCAGGCTCAGGCCCCTGGCAACGGAAGGCTGAGCAAGCAGGCCCGGGCCCGGGCCCGGCTTTCGGGGCTGGCCCGGCCCCAGCGGCCGGCGCCAGGGAGGGGACCCCCGGAGGCTGAGGAGCGGGAGGCGTCGGCCTCCCCGGGGCCCGCCTCCCGGAGCTCCTCCTGGCGGTGCCGGAACGCGCCGACACGCGGTCCCGGACAGGGCCCCGGGGGGGCGGCCCTGCGTCCCTCTGGTGCCCGAATAGTGTTCGCCGGGCGTTTTCCGGGCAATTCTCACGAGCGTTCTGCCCAAATCGATCCCGATTTGGGCAGAACGCTCGTGAGAATTGGCCGGCGTTGGGCAGCCCTGGTCAGCGCCCAGGGCCGCGTGGAGCAGGGCCCTTTCTCGCTCGGGGCATGGCGCGGCCACCCGGAAAACGAGCCGCGACGATGGGGCGCGGCCGGCGGCCCCGGCGCCGGGGAGTTTTCCCCGAGCAGAGTGGATGGAGGCGCCGTGGCCGGGCGTCCGCCTCCGCCGTGGCGGGCGGCCGGGGCGCCCGTGGAGGGGGCTGGCCTCTGTGGGGGAACGGAGTGATCTCTCACTCCACGGCTGGGACGAAGCCGCGAAAGGTGCAGTGGTCGCCGGGACGGTCGGGGGGACTCGTGGCGCGGGACTCAGGGTTCCCCATGCGGAGGCCCCCAGGCTCAGGCCCCTGGCAACGGAAGGCTGAGCAAGCAGGCCCGGGCCCGGGCCCGGCTTTCGGGGCTGGCCTGGCCCCAGCGGCCGGCGCCAGGGAGGGGACCCCCGGAGGCTGAGGAGCGGGAGGCGTCGGCCTCCCCGGCGCCCGCCTCCCGGAGCTCCTCCTGGCGGTGCCGGAACGCGCCGACACGCGATCCCGGACAGGGCCCCGGGGGGGCGGCCCTGCGGCCCTCTGGTGCCCGAATAGTGTTCGCCGGGCGTTTTCCGGCCAATTCTCACGAGCGTTCTGCCCAAATCGATCCCGATTTGGGCAGAACGCTCGTGAGAATTGGCCGGCGTTGGGCAGCCCTGGTCAGCGCCCAGGGCCGCGTGGAGCAGGGCCCTTTCTCGCTCGGGGCATGGCGCGGGCCACCCGGAAAACGAGCCGCGACGATGGGGCGCGGCCGGCGGCCCCGGCGCCGGGGAGTTTTCCCCGAGCAGAGTGGATGGAGGCGCCGTGGCCGGGCGTCCGCCTCCGCCGTGGCGGGCGACCGGGGCGCCCGTGGAGGGGGCTGGCCTCTGTGGGGGAACGGAGTGATCTCTCACTCCACGGCTGGGACGAAGCCGCGAAAGGTGCCGTGGTCGCCGGGACGGTCGGGGGGACTCGTGGCGCGGGACTCAGGGTTCCCCATGCGGAGGCCCCCAGGCTCAGGCCCCTGGCAACGGAAGGCTGAGCAAGCAGGCGCGGGCCCGGGCCCGGCTTTCGGGGCTGGCCCGGCCCCAGCGGCCGGCGCCAGGGAGGGGACCCCCGGAGGCTGAGGAGCGGGAGGCGTCGGCCTCCCCGGGGCCCGCCTCCCGGAGCTCCTCCTGGCGGTGCCGGAACGCGCCGACACGCGATCCCGGACAGGGCCCCGGGGGGGCGGCCCTGCGGCCCTGTGGTGCCCGAACTGTGTTCGCCGGGCGTTTTCCGGCCAATTCTCACGAGCGTTCTGCCCAAATCGGGATCGATTTGGGCAGAACGCTCGTGAGAATTGGCCGGCGTTGGGCAGCTCTGGTCAGCGCCCAGGGCCGCGTGGAACAGGGCCCTTTCTCGCTCGGGGCATGGCGCGGCCACCCGGAAAACGAGCCGCGACGATGGGGCGCGGCCGGCGGGCCCCGGCGCCGGGGAGTTTTCCCCGAGCAGAGTGGATGGAGGCGCCGTGGCCGGGCGTCCGCCTCCGCCGTGGCGGGCGGCCGGGGCGCCCGTGGAGGGGGCTGGCCTCTGTGGGGGAACGGAGTGATCTCTCACTCCACGGCTGGGACGAAGCCGCGAAAGGTGCCGTGGTCGCCGGGACGGTCGGGGGGACTCGTGGCGCGGGACTCAGGGTTCCCCATGCGGAGGCCCCCAGGCTCAGGCCCCTGGCAACGGAAGGCTGAGCAAGCAGGCCCGGGCCCGGGCCCGGCTTTCGGGGCTGGCCCGGCCCCAGCGGCTGGCGCCAGGGAGGGGACCCCCGGAGGCTGAGGAGCGGGAGGCGTCGGCCTCCCCGGGGCCCGCCTCCCGGAGCTCCTCCTGGCGGTGCCGGAACGCGCCGACACGCGATCCCGGACAGGGCCCCGGGGGGGGCGGCCCTGCGGCCCTCTGGTGCCCGAATAGTGTTCGCCGGGCGTTTTCCGGCCAATTCTCACGAGCGTTCTGCCCAAATCGATCCCGATTTGGGCAGAACGCTCGTGAGAATTGGCCGGCGTTGGGCAGCCCTGGTCACCGCCCAGGGCCGCGTGGAGCAGGGCCCTTTCTCGCTCGGGGCATGGCGCGGCCACCCGGAAAACGAGCCGCGACGATGGGGCGCGGCCGGCGGCCCCGGCGCCGCGGAGTTTTCCCCGAGCAGAGTGGATGGAGGCGCCGTGGCCGGGCGTCCGCCTCCGCCGTGGCGGGCGGCCGGGGCGCCCGTGGAGGGGGCTGACCTCTGTGGGGGAACGGAGTGATCTCTCACTCCACGGCTGGGACGAAGCCGCGAAAGGTGCCGTGGTCGCCGGGACGGTCGGGGGGACTCGTGGCGCGGGACTCAGGGTTCCCCATGCGGAGGCCCCCAGTCTCAGGCCCCTGGCAACGGAAGGCTGAGCAAGCAGGCCCGGGCCCGGGCCCGGCTTTCGGGGCTGGCCCGGCCCCAGCGGCCGGCGCCAGGGAGGGGACCCCCGGAGGGTGAGGAGCGGGAGGCGTCGGCCTCCCCGGGGCCCGCCTCCCGGAGCTCCTCCTGGCGGTGCTGGAACGCGCCGACACGCGATCCCGGACAGGGCCCCGGGGGGGCGGCCCTGCGGCCCTGTGGTGCCCGAACTGTGTTCGCCGGGCGTTTTCCGGCCAATTCTCACGAGCGTTCTGCCCAAATCGGGATCGATTTGGGCAGAACGCTCGTGAGAATTGGCCGGCGTTGGGCAGCCCTGGTCAGCGCCCAGGGCCGCGTGGAGCAGGGCCCTTTCTCGCTCGGGGCATGGCGCGGCCACCCGGAAAACGAGCCGCGACGATGGGGCGCGGCCGGCGGCCCCGGCGCCGGGGAGTTTTCCCCGAGCAGAGTGGATGGAGGCGCCGTGGCCGGGCGTCCGCCTCCGCCGTGGCGGGCGGCCGGGGCGCCCGTGGAGGGGGCTGGCCTCTGTGGGGGAACGGAGTGATCTCTCACTCCACGGCTGGGACGAAGCCGCAAAAGGTGCCGTGGTCGCCGGGACGGTCGGGGGGACTCGTGGCGCGGGACTCAGGGTTCCCCATGCGGAGGCCCCCAGGCTTAGGCCCCTGGCAACGGAAGGCTGAGCAAGCAGGCGCGGGCCCGGGCCCGGCTTTCGGGGCTGGCCCGGCCCCAGCGGCCGGCGCCAGGGAGGGGACCCCCGGAGGCTGAGGAGCGGGAGGCGTCGGCCTCCCCGGGGCCCGCCTCCCGGAGCTCCTCCTGGCGGTGCCGGAACGCGCCGACACGCGATCCCGGACAGGGCCCCGGGGGGGCGGCCCTGCGGCCCTGTGGTGCCCGAACTGTGTTCGCCGGGCGTTTTCCGGCCAATTCTCACGAGCGTTCTGCCCAAATCGGGATCGATTTGGGCAGAACGCTCGTGAGAATTGGCCGGCGTTGGGCAGCTCTGGTCAGCGCCCAGGGCCGCGTGGAACAGGGCCCTTTCTCGCTCGGGGCATGGCGCGGCCACCCGGAAAACGAGCCGCGACGATGGGGCGCGGCCGGCGGCCCCGGCGCCGGGGAGTTTTCCCCGAGCAGAGTGGATGGAGGCGCCGTGGCCGGGCGTCCGCCTCCGCCGTGGCGGGCGGCCGGGGCGCCCGTGGAGGGGGCTGGCCTCTGTGGGGGAACGGAGTGATCTCTCACTCCACGGCTGGGACGAAGCCGCGAAAGGTGCCGTGGTCGCCGGGACGGTCGGGGGGACTCGTGGCGCGGGACTCAGGGTTCCCCATGCGGAGGCCCCCAGGCTCAGGCCCCTGGCAACGGAAGGCTGAGCAAGCAGGCCCGGGCCCGGGCCCGGCTTTCGGGGCTGGCCCGGCCCCAGCGGCCGGCGCCAGGGAGGGGACCCCCGGAGGCTGAGGAGCGGGAGGCGTCGGCCTCCCCGGGGCCCGCCTCCCGGAGCTCCTCCTGGCGGTGCCGGAACGCGCTGACACGCGATCCCGGACAGGGCCCCGGGGGGGCGGCCCTGCGGCCCTCTGGTGCCCGAATAGTGTTCGCCGGGCGTTTTCCGGCCAATTCTCACGAGCGTTCTGCCCAAATCGATCCCGATTTGGGCAGAACGCTCGTGAGAATTGGCCGGCGTTGGGCAGCCCTGGTCAGCGCCCAGGGCCGCGTGGAGCAGGGCCCTTTCTCGCTCGGGGCATGGCGCGGCCACCCGGAAAACGAGCCGCGACGATGGGGCGCGGCCGGCGGCCCCGGCGCCGGGGAGTTTTCCCCGAGCAGAGTGGATGGAGGCGCCGTGGCCGGGCGTCCGCCTCCGCCGTGGCGGGCGGCCGGGGCGCCCGTGGAGGGGGCTGGCCTCTGTGGGGGAACGGAGTGATCTCTCACTCCACGGCTGGGACGAAGCCGCGAAAGGTGCCGTGGTCGCCGGGACGGTCGGGGGGACTCGTGGCGCGGGACTCAGGGTTCCCCATGCGGAGGCCCCCAGGCTCAGGCCCCTGGCAACGGAAGGCTGAGCAAGCAGGCCCGGGCCCGGGCCCGGCTTTCGGGGCTGGCCCGGCCCCAGCGGCCGGCGCCAGGGAGGGGAACCCCGGAGGCTGAGGAGCGGGAGGCGTCGGCCTCCCCGGGGCCCGCCTCCCGGAGCTCCTCCTGGCGGTGCCGGAACGCGCCGACACGCGATCCCGGACAGGGCCCCGGGGGGGCGGCCCTGCGGCCCTGTGGTGCCCGAAATGTGTTCGCCGGGCGTTTTCCGGGCAATTCTCACGAGCTTTCTGCCCAAATCGGGATCGATTTGGGCAGAACGCTCGTGAGAATTGGCCGGCGTTGGGCAGCCCTGGTCAGCGCCCAGGGCCGCGTGGAGCAGGGCCCTTTCTCGCTCGGGGCATGGCGCGGCCACCCGGAAAACGAGCCGCGACGATGGGGCGCGGCCGGCGGCCCCGGAGCCGCGGAGTTTTCCCCGAGCAGAGTGGATGGAGGCGCCGTGGCCGGGCGTCCGCCTCCGCCGTGGCGGGCGGCCGGGGCGCCCGTGGAGGGGGCTGGCCTCTGTGGGGGAACGGAGTGATCTCTCACTCCACGGCTGGGACGAAGCCGCGAAAAGTGCCGTGGTCGCCGGGACGGTCGGGGGGACTCGTGGCGCGGGACTCAGGGTTCCCCATGCGGAGGACCCCAGGCTCAGGCCCCTGGCAACGGAAGGCTGAGCAAGCAGGCCCGGGCCCGGGCCCGGCTTTCGGGGCTGGCCTGGCCCCAGCGGCCGGCGCCAGGGAGGGGACCCCCGGAGGCTGAGGAGCGGGAGGCGTCGGCCTCCCCGGGGCCCGCCTCCCGGAGCTCCTCCTGGCGGTGCCGGAACGCGCCGACACGCGATCCCGGACAGGGCCCCGGGGGGGGCGGCCCTGCGGCCCTGTGGTGCCCGAACTGTGTTCGCCGGGCGTTTTCCGGCCAATTCTCACGAGCGTTCTGCCCAAATCGATCCCGATTTGGGCAGAACGCTCGTGAGAATTGGCCGGCGTTGCGCAGCCCTGGTCAGCGCCCAGGGCCGCGTGGAGCAGGGCCCTTTCTCGCTCGGGGCATGGCGCGGCCACCCGGAAAACGAGCCGCGACGATGGGGCGCGGCCGGCGGCCCCGGCGCCGGGGAGTTTTCCCCCGAGCAGAGTGGATGGAGGCGCCGTGGCCGGGCGTCCGCCTCCGCCGTGGCGGGCGGCCGGGGCGCCCGTGGAGGGGGCTGGCCTCTGTGGGGGAACGGAGTGATCTCTCACTCCACGGCTGGGACGAAGCCGCAAAAGGTGCCGTGGTCGCCGGGACGGTCGGGGGGACTCGTGGCGCGGGACTCAGGGTTCCCCATGCGGAGGCCCCCAGGCTCAGGCCCCTGGCAACGGAAGGCTGAGCAAGCAGGCCCGGGCCCGGGCCCGGCTTTCGGGGCTGGCCCGGCCCCAGCGGCCGGCGCCAGGGAGGGGACCCCCGGAGGCTGAGGAGCGGGAGGCGTCGGCCTCCCCGGGGCCCGCCTCCCGGAGCTCCTCCTGGCGGTGCCGGAACGCGCCGACACGCGATCCCGGACAGGGCCCCGGGGGGGCGGCCCTGCGGCCCTGTGGTGCCCGAACTGTGTTCGCCGGGCGTTTTCCGGGCAATTCTCACGAGCGTTCTGCCCAAATCGGGATCGATTTGGGCAGAACGCTCGTGAGAATTGGCCGGCGTTGGGCAGCTCTGGTCAGCGCCCAGGGCCGCGTGGAACAGGGCCCTTTCTCGCTCGGGGCATGGCGCGGCCACCCGGAAAACGAGCCGCGACGATGGGGCGCGGCCGGCGGCCCCGGCGCCGGGGAGTTTTCCCCGAGCAGAGTGGATGGAGGCGCCGTGGCCGGGCGTCCGCCTCCGCCGTGGCGGGCGGCCGGGGCGCCCGTGGAGGGGGCTGGCCTCTGTGGGGGGAACGGAGTGATCTCTCACTCCACGGCTGGGACGAAGCCGCGAAAGGTGCCGTGGTCGCCGGGACGGTCGGGGGGACTCGTGGCGCGGGACTCAGGGTTCCCCATGCGGAGGCCCCCAGGCTCAGGCCCCTGGCAACAGAAGGCTGAGCAAGCAGGCCCGGGCCCGGGCCCGGCTTTCGGGGCTGGCCCGGCCCCAGCGGCCGCCGCCAGGGAGGGGACCCCCGGAGGCTGAGGAGCGGGAGGCGTCGGCCTCCCCGGGGCCCGCCTCCCGGAGCTCCTCCTGGCGGTGCCGGAACGCGCCGACACGTGATCCCGGACAGGGCCCCGGGGGGGGCGGCCCTGCGGCCCTCTGGTGCCCGAATAGTGTTCGCCGGGCGTTTTCCCGGCCAATTCTCACGAGCGTTCTGCCCAAATCGATTCCGATTTGGGCAGAACGCTCGTGAGAATTGGCCGGCGTTGGGCAGCCCTGGTCAGCGCCCAGGGCCGCGTGGAGCAGGGCCCTTTCTCGCTCGGGGCATGGCGCGGCCACCCGGAAAACGAGCCGCGACGATGGGGCGCGGCCGGCGGCCCCGGCGCCGGGGAGTTTTCCCCGAGCAGAGTGGATGGAGGCGCCGTGGCCGGGCGTCCGCCTCCGCCGTGGCGGGCGACCGGGGCGCCCGTGGAGGGGGCTGGCCTCTGTGGGGGAACGGAGTGATCTCTCACTCCACGGCTGGGACGAAGCCGCGAAAGGTGCCGTGGTCGCCGGGACGGTCGGGGGGACTCGTGGCGCGGGACTCAGGGTTCCCCATGCGGAGGCCCCCAGGCTCAGGCCCCTGGCAACGGAAGGCTGAGCAAGCAGGCCCGGGCCCGGGCCCGGCTTTCGGGGCTGGCCCGGCCCCAGCGGCCGGCGCCAGGGAGGGGACCCCCGGAGGCTGAGGAGCGGGAGGCGTCGGCCTCCCCGGGGCCCGCCTCCCGGAGCTCCTCCTGGCGGTGCCGGAACGCGCCGACACGCGATCCCGGACAGGGCCCCGGGGGGGGCGGCCCTGCGGCCCTCTGTTGCCCGAAGTGTGTTCGCCGGGCGTTTTCCGGCCAATTCTCACGAGCGTTCTGCCCAAATCGGGATCGATTTGGGCAGAACGCTCGTGAGAATTGGCCGGCGTTGGGCAGCCCTGGTCAGCGCCCAGGGCCGCGTGGAGCAGGGCCCTTTCTCGCTCGGGGCATGGCGCGGCCACCCGGAAAACGAGCCGCGACGATGGGGCGCGGCCGGCGGCCCCGGCGCCAGGGAGTTTTCCCCGAGCAGAGTGGATGGAGGCGCCGTGGCCGGGCGTCCGCCTCCGCCGTGGCGGGCGGCCGGGGCGCCCGTGGAGGGGGCTGGCCTCTGTGGGGGAACGGAGTGATCTCTCACTCCACGG
This sequence comes from Meles meles, assembly GCF_922984935.1. Lineage (NCBI taxonomy): Eukaryota > Metazoa > Chordata > Mammalia > Carnivora > Mustelidae > Meles > Meles meles. The sequence goes on from NW_025721152.1 coordinate 566,352, forward strand.
CTGGGACGAAGCCGCGAAAGGTGCCGTGGTCGCCGGGACGGTCGGGGGGACTCGTGGCGCGGGACTCACGGTTCCCCATGCGGAGGCCCCCAGGCTCAGGCCCCTGGCAACGGAAGGCTGAGCAAGCAGGCCCGGGCCCGGGCCCGGCTTTCGGGGCTGGCCCGGCCCCAGCGGCCGGCGCCAGGGAGGGGACCCCCGGAGGCTGAGGAGCGGGAGGCGTCGGCCTCCCCGGGGCCCGCCTCCCGGAGCTCCTCCTGGCGGTGCCGGAACGCGCCGACACGCGATCCCGGACAGGGCCCCGGGGGGGCGGCCCTGCGGCCCTCTGTTGCCCGAAGTGTGTTCGCCGGGCGTTTTCCGGCCAATTCTCACGAGCGTTCTGCCCAAATCGGGATCGATTTGGGCAGAACGCTCGTGAGAATTGGCCGGCGTTGGGCAGCCCTGGTCAGCGCCCAGGGCCGCGTGGAGCAGGGCCCTTTCTCGCTCGGGGCATGGCGCGGCCACCCGGAAAACGAGCTGCGACGATGGGGCGCGGCCGGCGGGCCCCGGCGCCAGGGAGTTTTCCCCGAGCAGAGTGGATGGAGGCGCCGTGGCCGGGCGTCCGCCTCCGCCGTGGCGGGCGGCCGGGGCGCCCGTGGAGGGGGCTGGCCTCTGTGGGGGAACGGAGTGATCTCTCACTCCACGGCTGGGACGAAGCCGCGAAAGGTGCCGTGGTCGCCGGGACGGTCGGGGGGACTCGTGGCGCGGGACTCAGGGTTCCCCATGCGGAGGCCCCCAGGCTCAGGCCCCTGGCAACGGAAGGCTGAGCAAGCAGGCCCGGGCCCGGGCCCGGCTTTCGGGGCTGGCCCGGCCCCAGCGGCCGGCGCCAGGGAGGGGACCCCCGGAGGCTGAGGAGCGGGAGGCGTCGGCCTCCCCGGGGCCCGCCTCCCGGAGCTCCTCCTGGCGGTGCCGGAACGCGCCGACACGCGATCCCGGACAGGGCCCCGGGGGGGCGGCCCTGCGTCCCTCTGGTGCCCGAATAGTGTTCGCCGGGCGTTTTCCGGGCAATTCTCACGAGCGTTCTGCCCAAATCGATCCCGATTTGGGCAGAACGCTCGTGAGAATTGGCCGGCGTTGGGCAGCCCTGGTCAGCGCCCAGGGCCGCGTGGAGCAGGGCCCTTTCTCGCTCGGGGCATGGCGCGGCCACCCGGAAAACGAGCCGCGACGATGGGGCGCGGCCGGCGGCCCCGGCGCCGGGGAGTTTTCCCCGAGCAGAGTGGATGGAGGCGCCGTGGCCGGGCGTCCGCCTCCGCCGTGGCGGGCGGCCGGGGCGCCCGTGGAGGGGGCTGGCCTCTGTGGGGGAACGGAGTGATCTCTCACTCCACGGCTGGGACGAAGCCGCGAAAGGTGCCGTGGTCGCCGGGACGGTCGGGGGGACTCGTGGCGCGGGACTCAGGGTTCCCCATGCGGAGGCCCCCAGGCTCAGGCCCCTGGCAACGGAAGGCTGAGCAAGCAGGCCCTGGCCCGGGCCCGGCTTTCGGGGCTGGCCTGGCCCCAGCGGCCGGCGCCAGGGAGGGGACCCCCGGAGGCTGAGGAGCGGGAGGCGTCGGCCTCCCCGGCGCCCGCCTCCCGGAGCTCCTCCTGGCGGTGCCGGAACGCGCCGACACGCGATCCCGGACAGGGCCCCGGGGGGGCGGCCCTGCGGCCCTCTGGTGCCCGAATAGTGTTCGCCGGGCGTTTTCCGGCCAATTCTCACGAGCGTTCTGCCCAAATCGTTCCCGATTTGGGCAGAACGCTCGTGAGAATTGGCCGGCGTTGGGCAGCCCTGGTCAGCGCCCAGGGCCGCGTGGAGCAGGGCCCTTTCTCGCTCGGGGCATGGCGCGGCCACCCGGAAAACGAGCCGCGACGATGGGGCGCGGCCGGCGGCCCCGGCGCCGGGGAGTTTTCCCCCGAGCAGAGTGGATGGAGGCGCCGTGGCCGGGCGTCCGCCTCCGCCGTGGCGGGCGACCGGGGCGCCCGTGGAGGGGGCTGGCCTCTGTGGGGGAACGGAGTGATCTCTCACTCCACGGCTGGGACGAAGCCGCGAAAGGTGCCGTGGTCGCCGGGACGGTCGGGGGGACTCGTGGCGCGGGACTCAGGGTTCCCCATGCGGAGGCCCCCAGGCTCAGGCCCCTGGCAACGGAAGGCTGAGCAAGCAGGCGCGGGCCCGGGCCCGGCTTTCGGGGCTGGCCCGGCCCCAGCGGCCGGCGCCAGGGAGGGGACCCCCGGAGGCTGAGGAGCGGGAGGCGTCGGCCTCCCCGGGGCCCGCCTCCGGAGCTCCTCCTGGCGGTGCCGGAACGCGCCGACACGCGATCCCGGACAGGGCCCCGGGGGGGCGGCCCTGCGGCCCTGTGGTGCCCGAACTGTGTTCGCCGGGCGTTTTCCGGCCAATTCTCACGAGCGTTCTGCCCAAATCGGGATCGATTTGGGCAGAACGCTCGTGAGAATTGGCCGGCGTTGGGCAGCTCTGGTCAGCGCCCAGGGCCGCGTGGAACAGGGCCCTTTCTCGCTCGGGGCATGGCGCGGCCACCCGGAAAACGAGCCGCGACGATGGGGCGCGGCCGGCGGCCCCGGCGCCGGGGAGTTTTCCCCGAGCAGAGTGGATGGAGGCGCCGTGGCCGGGCGTCCGCCTCCGCCGTGGCGGGCGGCCGGGGCGCCCGTGGAGGGGGCTGGCCTCTGTGGGGGAACGGAGTGATCTCTCACTCCACGGCTGGGACGAAGCCGCGAAAGGTGCCGTGGTCGCCGGGACGGTCGGGGGGACTCGTGGCGCGGGACTCAGGGTTCCCCATGCGGAGGCCCCCAGGCTCAGGCCCCTGGCAACGGAAGGCTGAGCAAGCAGGTCCGGACCCGGGCCCGGCTTTCGGGGCTGGCCCGGCCCCAGCGGCCGGCGCCAGGGAGGGGACCCCCGGAGGCTGAGGAGCGGGAGGCGTCGGCCTCCCCGGGGCCCGCCTCCCGGAGCTCCTCCTGGCGGTGCCGGAACGCGCCGACACGCGATCCCGGACAGGGCCCCGGGGGGGCGGCCCTGCGGCCCTCTGGTGCCCGAATAGTGTTCGCCGGGCGTTTTCCGGCCAATTCTCACGAGCGTTCTGCCCAAATCGATCCCGATTTGGGCAGAACGCTCGTGAGAATTGGCCGGCGTTGGGCAGCCCTGGTCAGCGCCCAGGGCCGCGTGGAGCAGGGCCCTTTCTCGCTCGGGGCATGGCGCGGCCACCCGGAAAACGAGCCGCGACGATGGGGCGCGGCCGGCGGCCCCGGCGCCGGGGAGTTTTCCCCGAGCAGAGTGGATGGAGGCGCCGTGGCCGGGCGTCCGCCTCCGCCGTGGCGGGCGGCCGGGGCGCCCGTGGAGGGGGCTGGCCTCTGTGGGGGAACGGAGTGATCTCTCACTCCACGGCTGGGACGAAGCCGCGAAAGGTGCCGTGGTCGCCGGGACGGTCGGGGGGACTCGTGGCGCGGGACTCAGGGTTCCCCATGCGGAGGACCCCAGGCTCAGGCCCCTGGCAACGGAAGGCTGAGCAAGCAGGCCCGGGCCCGGGCCCGGCTTTCGGGGCTGGCCTGGCCCCAGCGGCCGGCGCCAGGGAGGGGACCCCCGGAGGCTGAGGAGCGGGAGGCGTCGGCCTCCCCGGGGCCCGCCTCCCGGAGCTCCTCCTGGCGGTGCCGGAACGCGCCGACACGCGATCCCGGACAGGGCCCCGGGGGGGCGGCCCTGCGGCCCTGTGGTGCCCGAACTGTGTTCGCCGGGCGTTTTCCGGCCAATTCTCACGAGCGTTCTGCCCAAATCGATCCCGATTTGGGCAGAACGCTCGTGAGAATTGGCCGGCGTTGCGCAGCCCTGGTCAGCGCCCAGGGCCGCGTGGAGCAGGGCCCTTTCTCGCTCGGGGCATGGCGCGGCCACCCGGAAAACGAGCCGCGACGATGGGGCGCGGCCGGCGGCCCCGGCGCCGGGGAGTTTTCCCCGAGCAGAGTGGATGGAGGCGCCGTGGCCGGCGCGTCCCGCCTCCGCCGTGGCGGGCGGCCGGGGCGCCCGTGGAGGGGGCTGGCCTCTGTGGGGGAACGGAGTGATCTCTCACTCCACGGCTGGGACGAAGCCGCGAAAGGTGCCGTGGTCGCCGGGACGGTCGGGGGGACTCGTGCGCGGGACTCAGGGTTCCCCATGCGGAGGCCCCCAGGCTCAGGCCCCTGGCAACGGAAGGCTGAGCAAGCAGGCCCGGGCCCGGGCCCGGCTTTCGGGGCTGGCCCGGCCCCAGCGGCCGGCGCCAGGGAGGGGACCCCCGGAGGCTGAGGAGCGGGAGGCGTCGGCCTCCCCGGGGCCCGCCTCCCGGAGCTCCTCCTGGCGGTGCCGGAACGCGCCGACACGCGATCCCGGACAGGGGCCCCGGGGGGGCGGCCCTGCGGCCCTGTGGTGCCCGAACTGTGTTCGCCGGGCGTTTTCCGGGCAATTCTCACGAGCGTTCTGCCCAAATCGGGATCGATTTGGGCAGAACGCTCGTGAGAATTGGCCGGCGTTGGGCAGCTCTGGTCAGCGCCCAGGGCCCGCGTGGAACAGGGCCCTTTCTCGCTCGGGGCATGGCGCGGCCACCCGGAAAACGAGCCGCGACGATGGGGCGCGGCCGGCGGCCCCGGCGCCGGGGGAGTTTTCCCCGAGCAGAGTGGATGGAGGCGCCGTGGCCGGGCGTCCGCCTCCGCCGTGGCGGGCGGCCGGGGCGCCCGTGGAGGGGGCTGGCCTCTGTGGGGGGAACGGAGTGATCTCTCACTCCACGGCTGGGACGAAGCCGCGAAAGGTGCCGTGGTCGCCGGGACGGTCGGGGGGACTCGTGGCGCGGGACTCAGGGTTCCCCATGCGGAGGCCCCCAGGCTCAGGCCCCTGGCAACGGAAGGCTGAGCAAGCAGGCCCGGGCCCCGGGCCCGGCTTTCGGGGCTGGCCCGGCCCCAGCGGCCGCCGCCAGGGAGGGGACCCCCGGAGGCTGAGGAGCGGGAGGCGTCGGCCTCCCCGGGGGCCCGCCTCCCGGAGCTCCTCCTGGCGGTGCCGGAACGCGCCGACACGTGATCCCGGAACAGGGCCCCGGGGGGGGCGGCCCTGCGGCCCTCTGGTGCCCGAATAGTGTTCGCCGGGCGTTTTCCGGCCAATTCTCACGAGCGTTCTGCCCAAATCGATTCCGATTTGGGCAGAACGCTCGTGAGAATTGGCCGGCGTTGGGCAGCCCTGGTCAGCGCCCAGGGCCGCGTGGAGCAGGGCCCTTTCTCGCTCGGGGCATGGCGCGGCCACCCGGAAAACGAGCCGCGACGATGGGGCGCGGCCGGCGGCCCCGGCGCCGGGGAGTTTTCCCCGAGCAGAGTGGATGGAGGCGCCGTGGCCGGGCGTCCTCCTCCGCCGTGGCGGGCGACCGGGGCGCCCGTGGAGGGGGGCTGGCCTCTGTGGGGGAACGGAGTGATCTCTCACTCCACGGCTGGGACGAAGCCGCGAAAGGTGCCGTGGTCGCCGGGACGGTCGGGGGGACTCGTGGCGCGGGACTCAGGGTTCCCCATGCGGAGGCCCCCAGGCTCAGGCCCCTGGCAACGGAAGGCTGAGCAAGCAGGCCCGGGCCCGGGCCCGGCTTTCGGGGCTGGCCCGGCCCCAGCGGCCGGCGCCAGGGAGGGGACCCCCCGGAGGCTGAGGAGCGGGAGGCGTCGGCCTCCCCGGGGCCCGCCTCCCGGAGCTCCTCCTGGCGGTGCCGGAACGCGCCGACACGCGATCCCGGACAGGGCCCCGGGGGGGCGGCCCTGCGGCCCTGTGGTGCCCGAACTGTGTTCGCCGGGCGTTTTCCGGCCAATTCTCACGAGCGTTCTGCCCAAATCGGGATCGATTTGGGCAGAACGCTCGTGAGAATTGGCCGGCGTTGGGCAGCTCTGGTCAGCGCCCAGGGCCGCGTGGAACAGGGCCCTTTCCTCGCTCGGGGCATGGCGCGGCCACCCGGAAAACGAGCCGCGACGATGGGGCGCGGCCGGCGGCCCCCGGCGCCGGGGAGTTTTCCCCGAGCAGAGTGGATGGAGGCGCCATGGCCGGGCGTCCGCCTCCGCCGTGGCGGGCGGCCGGGGCGCCCGTGGAGGGGGCTGGCCTCTGTGGGGGAACGGAGTGATCTCTCACTCCACGGCTGGGACGAAGCCGCGAAAGGTGCCGTGGTCGCCGGGACGGTCGGGGGACTCGTGGCGCGGGACTCAGGGTTCCCCATGCGGAGGCCCCAGGCTCAGGCCCCTGGCAACGGAAGGCTGAGCAAGCAGGCCCGGGCCCGGGCCCGGCTTTCGGGGCTGGCCCGGCCCCAGCGGCCGGCGCCAGGGAGGGGACCCCCGGAGGCTGAGGAGCGGGAGGCGTCGGCCTCCCCGGGGCCCGCCTCCCGGAGCTCCTCCTGGCGGTGCCGGAACGCGCTGACACGCGATCCCGGACAGGGCCCCGGGGGGGCGGCCCTGCGGCCCCTCTGGTGCCCGAATAGTGTTCGCCGGGCGTTTCTCCGGCCAATTCTCACGAGCGTTCTGCCCAAATCGATCCCGATTTGGGCAGAACGCTCGTGAGAATTGGCCGGCGTTGGGCAGCCCTGGTCAGCGCCCAGGGCCGCGTGGAGCAGGGCCCTTTCCTCGCTCGGGGCATGGCGCGGCCACCCGGAAAACGAGCCGCGACGATGGGGCGCGGCCGGCGGCCCCGGCGCCGGGGAGTTTTCCCCGAGCAGAGTGGATGGAGGCGCCGTGGCCGGGGCGTCCGCCTCCGCCGTGGCGGGCGGCCGGGGCGCCCGTGGAGGGGGCTGGCCTCTGTGGGGAACGGAGTGATCTCTCACTCCACGGCTGGGACGAAGCCGCGAAAGGTGCCGTGGTCGCCGGGACGGTCGGGGGGACTCGTGGCGCGGGACTCAGGGTTCCCCATGCGGAGGCCCCCAGGCTCAGGCCCCTGGCAACGGAAGGCTGAGCAAGCAGGCCCGGGCCCGGGCCCGGCTTTCGGGGCTGGCCCGGCCCCAGCGGCCGGCGCCAGGGAGGGGAACCCCGGAGGCTGAGGAGCGGGAGGCGTCGGCCTCCCCGGGGCCCGCCTCCCGGAGCTCCTCCTGGCGGTGCCGGAACGCGCCGATCACGCGATCCCGGACAGGGCCCCGGGGGGGGCGGCCCTGCGGCCCTGTGGTGCCCGAAATGTGTTCGCCGGGCGTTTTCCGGGCAATTCTCACGAGCTTTCTGCCCAAATCGGGATCGATTTGGGCAGAACGCTCGTGAGAATTGGCCGGCGTGGACAGCCCTGGTCAGCGCCCAGGGACGCGTGGAGCAGGGCCCTTTCTCGCTCGGGGCATGGCGCGGCCACCCGGAAAACGAGCAGCGACGATGGGGCGCGGCCGGCGGCCCCGGCGCCGCGGAGTTTTCCCCGAGCAGAGTGGATGGAGGCGCCGTGGCCGGGCGTCCGCCTCCGCCGTGGCGGGCGGCCGGGGCGCCCGTGGAGGGGGCTGGCCTCTGTGGGGGAACGGAGTGATCTCTCACTCCACGGCTGGGACGAAGCCGCGAAAGTGCCGTGGTCGCCGGGACGGTCGGGGGGACTCGTGGCGCGGGACTCAGGGTTCCCCATGCGGAGGACCCCAGGCTCAGGCCCCTGGCAACGGAAGGCTGAGCAAGCAGGCCCGGGCCCGGGCCCGGCTTTCGGGGCTGGCCTGGCCCCAGCGGCCGGCGCCAGGGAGGGGACCCCCGGAGGCTGAGGAGCGGGAGGCGTCGGCCTCCCCGGGGCCCGCCTCCGGAGCTCCTCCTGGCGGTGCCGGAACGCGCCGACACGCGATCCCGGACAGGGCCCCGGGGGGGCGGCCCTGCGGCCCTGTGGTGCCCGAACTGTGTTCGCCGGGCGTTTTCCCGGCCAATTCTCACGAGCGTTCTGCCCAAATCGATCCCGATTTGGGCAGAACGCTCGTGAGAATTGGCCGGCGTTGCGCAGCCCTGGTCAGCGCCCAAGGCCGCGTGGAGCAGGGCCCTTTCTCGCTCGGGGCATGGCGCGGCCACCCGGAAAACGAGCCGCGACGATGGGGCGCGGCCGGCGGCCCCGGCGCCGGGGAGTTTTCCCCGAGCAGAGTGGATGGAGGCGCCGTGGCCGGGCGTCCGCCTCCGCCGTGGCGGGCGGCCGGGGCGCCCGTGGAGGGGGCTGGCCTCTGTGGGGGAACGGAGTGATCTCTCACTCCACGGCTGGGACGAAGCCGCGAAAGGTGCCGTGGTCGCCGGGACGGTCGGGGGACTCGTGGCGCGGGACTCAGGGTTCCCCATGCGGGAGGCCCCCAGGCTCAGGCCCCTGGCAACGGAAGGCTGAGCAAGCAGGCCCGGGCCCGGGCCGGCTTTCGGGGCTGGCCCGGCCCCAGCGGCCGGCGCCAGGGAGGGGACCCCCGGAGGCTGAGGAGCGGGAGGCGTCGGCCTCCCCGGGGCCCGCCTCCCGGAGCTCCTCCTGGCGGTGCCGGAACGCGCCGACACGCGATCCCGGACAGGGCCCCGGGGGGGCGGCCCTGGCGGCCCTGTGGTGCCCGAACTGTGTTCGCCGGGCGTTTTCCGGGCAATTCTCACGAGCGTTCTCCCCAAATCGGGATCGATTTGGGCAGAACGCTCGTGAGAATTGGCCGGCGTTGGGCAGCTCTGGTCAGCGCCCAGGGCCGCGTGGAA